>NC_091211.1:30536508-30544008 GCF_040958095.1 Procambarus clarkii | reverse complement strand
GGAAGGAAAGAAGATCAACAAGAGAAACCAGAAAAAGAGTAGGCTCAGAACACTACATTGGGGAACACCTCCATATAGCCGAAAAGAGACACAGAGTGGCACCAAGCCTGACTCGAAAGGAACGACGAGAGAGGAATCTTTGGAGGAAGAGAGGGAGATTACCACGAAGGCCAAAAGAATGAAATTCGGACAGAATATGGTATCTCCAGGGTGTGTCATAAGTCTTTTCCAAGTAAAAAAAGACAGCATCAACGGAGGTCTTCGCAGCAAAAGTAGTACGAATATAGACTTCCAAGTTCACCAGGACATCAGTCGTGCTACGGCACTTGCGAAAACCAAATTGAGAAGGGGAGAGGTGGTGATGATGTTCCAAGAACCACATCAGACGAACTCAGGACACAACCTTATAAATAAGGCAGGTAAATAAATAGTAAATACGTGGTAAATAAATATAAGTGATAAATACGCTTATTTACCATAAGAAAGACAACTCGTGAGGGTAGTAGGGCTGAAGTCCTTAGGGGATGTCCTGAAAGACCATGGTTTCTGAATAGGAAGTAAAACGGCATCGAGCCAGTCCTCAGGGGCTGACGACGACTCCCAGACCTGGTTATACAGACTCAGTGAATACTGAGATGTGCAAAGAGGGAGATGGCGAAGAATCTCATAATGAAAGTCATCTGAGCCCGCTGCCGTAGAACAGCAGAGGGCCAGGGCAGACTGAAGTTCAGAGAGAGAGAAGGGATCATTATAGGGAAGGTGGAGATGAGTACAGAAATCTAAGGGATGAGATTCAAAAACGGGCTTACGAAGAAGGAAGGACTGAGGAAGATGAGAACCAGAGCTAACAGAAGAAAAGTGGGAACCCAGTTCGGTCGTGACCTGCACTCTGGGTCCGCCACAAGAGTACCACGGAGGTAAAGAACCGGCGAGACATCTGTAACGAACTTACCTGCAATCTTGCGGATCTTCTTCCAGATCTGCAGCAGAGGAGTATCGGACATAATGGTGGAAACATAAGATTTCCTACTCTCACTCTTAGCTGTACGGATGGTCCTATGGGCCACCGCATTTGCTCTCCAAAACAAAATAAAAGAATCAGCCATCTGCCGGCATCGGTGCACACTTACAGCGGACAGCCCGAGCACAGTCCGCATTCCACCAGGGAACGCACTTCCGCGTGCCCCAGGAGGTAGAGCGAGGAATAGAGTGGTGGGCAGTCGAAGACGGTGTCATGAAGAAGGAGGAGGGTGCAAGGAAGAGGCAGAGAGGAGAGGTCAGAGAGCGTAGCACTGAGGGTGAATAGGTTCCAGACAGCTTTGGCAAACTGCCACCTAGGAAAGGAGAGGGGAGGGTGAAAAGAGAAAAAGGAAACAAGGATGGGTAGATGGTCACTGTTATTGAGATCATCAAGAACCCGTCACGTGAGATCTAAGTAAAGGGACGACAAGCAGAGAGAAAGATCAAGTCAGGAAAGAGTGCGAGTTTGAGAGTCTACATGGGTGGGCTCACCAGAATTCAAAAGAGACAGGGAAGAAGAAAGGAAGAACGGTTCGAGAAGGCAGTCTCGGGTATTTGTCAGAACATCACCCCAAAGGGCATGTAGACAGTTGATATCACCCAACAAGAGCACCAGCTCAGGAAAGGAGTCGAGGAGGTGCTTATGATCAGGAAGGGAAAAACGGGACATTTGGGGGAGATAAATGGAACAGACTATATACCATTAACTCACAAAAACACGGACAGCAGAACAATGGAGAGGCGATGGAAACAGTAGGGCGACGAAGGGAATATCTGTACAAATCAAGAAAGCAGTAGAGTTACGGGCCCCAGCAAGACCTGAGGGGGGTGGCGGGAAGAAAGCAATAACCACAAAAGCCACCAGGACGAGCACCAAGCATCGGCTCCTGGAGACAAGTGGTGAAAACTGTGTAATCACAAGTTGGAGTTCATGGAAGTTGGCATAAAATCCACGAATATTCCATTGAAAAATAGACATTATCAAAAAGAGAAAGGACAGCACTGTTCAGAGAACAATGAAGAAACATAGGTAAAGTAGAACACAGAATAACAAAGAAGCTCAGGATCAAGGTTAGCAAAAGCAGGGTTAGGTTTCATGGGTAAACTTAGTAAGGATGGAGGGAAGGGAGCGGGAGGACAGACCAGAGGCAGACGGATGGGGTCCAGAGAAGGGGGAGACAACCGAGAGGGGCTGTCAAGGACAACAGGAGTAGGAGGGGCAGAAACCGGGGAGCAACAAGAGCAGTAACCGAGAGGGAATCGGGGGTGTAAGAAACCTCCATAGCTGGGACAGGGGGCCCTACCACAGAAATGGGAGGGGACATACCGATAGAGTCAGAGACGGGGGGCGAGGAATAGAGCAATGACTTCTTACCCGCTGGGGAAGAGGAAGGAATGGAGCCAGGTTTTCGTTTCTGACTTAAAGAGACAGGTGTTCCAGCAACAACGTATTAGGCGACAGACTCAATGGTCTCGGCAGGAGAAGAAGAATGGGAGTGAACAACATGAAGATTGCTGGGAGGATGATGGACATCAGCCTTTAAAGACAGGCGGTGTGGAGGACCAAGAGATTGTGGGGAGGGTTGGGAAGAAGGATCAGGAGGAGAAGGAAAAGAAGACACAGGAGACATGGCGGACAGAGTAGGAAGGGGGTAAACTCCAGAAGGAGAATCAGCAGAAAGACCTTCAGGGACAGAATGAAACGGAACAGGGGAGGGAGTGGTGGGCGTGTGCTGGTTCAAGGCCTGGAAACGGTTGCGGGACTGAGGAAGGAGGGAAGGACGAGGAGAGGTAGAACGCAACACGCGAGCATAAGATACACCAGTGAAAGGGTGGAGACAGCGGACTTGGTGTCTCGCTTCAGGAAAAGTCAAATAATCCCGATGTTTCAAGTTGAGGACTACTTTCTCAAGCTTGTAGTGGATACACGTGCGAGAGAAGGTAGGGTGGGCCTCACTGCAATTGAGGCAGCAAGCCTGGGGAGATGAGCAATCTGTCTTAGAGTGGCTATCGTCCCCACACATGGGGCATAAAGAAACAAGACTTGTGCATTTGAGGGCACTGTGCCCGAACTTCCAGCACTTATTACAAAGTCTAGGAGGGGGGTATGTACTACTGAATGGAGCACCTGGCACCAGCAAGAATGATAGAGGAAGGGATCTACTATCGAAGGTGATTTTTCACAACTCGAAGGGGCTGACGGTGGCGACCACGAGGGGGTCGAGTGAACGTGTCCACCTGGAGGACAGGATGGCCTTGGGCTTTGAGGATATGTTTAATATGCTCAAAGTTTTTTAAAAGTTAAAAGGCAATCTTTTAGGCCCCTAACTCCAGTTGCAACATGGTGTGGGAGGAGGACAGTCACAACACTGGCATTTAACCGAGCGTTTTTGGAGACCCGAACAGGGGTCTTCCCAATGCAGGACAATGCGACTAGGCAGATAGCTGCTTCTTGTGAAGGAGCAACGATGACATGTGAACCTAAATGGGTGGGGTTGAAAGTAACAGAGACATCCACCGAATCAACAAGGAGTTTATGGAGTGAGAAATCGTCAGGTGTAGAATCCAGAGGGAGGAGATCAAAGTATTTAGCCCACGAAGCAGGACCAAACAAGGCTTGGTATGTATTAGTATGGGAAGGGATTGTGCAAGTACAGCCATGGCGGGGATGGCGTTGAGAACCCCCCAGAGAGGGGTTAAAAGGTGCAGTAGTCACAATGAGAGACTGAGCCGTGTCAGAGGAAGAGGTGGTCACCTCTGGGGGTGTGCAGCTCGACCCAACCACAGAGGAGGGAGGGGGGTCTGGGGGAGTAGTCAGGAGGGTCATAGGAGGAGCTAGGTCTGGGCCCAATGTAGCGGGGGCTACAGAGCCTGGTCTTCCAACACAATCCGACTCGAGGGCTTGGGCGCCCACCCCACGAGCCTGAGAAGTCATAAAAGGAACAGTATTCAGCGACATGAAAACGAGAGGTAATACTTTCATTCACGAATGTGCCCCCACACCCACCATGGAGCCACAATTAGAGGCAGGACACCCAACAAGAAGCTATCGCCGATCATGCCGGGGCCCCCTAGGGGTGCGTCGTGAGTATACGCCCCACAAATGCCACCTTAAGAACCGTCAGTCCGTCGAGATCGGGTTCAGTGACGAAAGGGGGATTGACAATAAAAGCGTGCCCTCGCTCGAGACGTTGGGTTCCACAGTTGTATGCAAGAGTATGCCTCCTCAAACACCTGGGTGTCAAAACAGAAGGAGTCCGAAAGAACGCCTTCTTTTACTTGGCACAATTCCCTGGCTAGAGTCAAGGAATTGTGCCAAGTAACGACTAAAAACGACGGTGCCTAGATTGCACTAAAGGAACGGCGCCCAGTCAGGCCTAAAGTAACGGAGCTCAGGTTTGAGCTCCAAGAACAGTGACCAGTAAAGCCTAAAAGAACAGTGCCCAGCTAGGACTAAAATAACTGTTCCCAGCTAGGACTAAAATAACTGTGCCCAGCTAGGACTAAAATAACTGTGCCCAACTAGGACTAAAATAACTGTGCCCAGCTAGCACTAAAATAACTGTGCCCAGCTAGGACTAAAATAACTGTGCCCAGCTAGCACTAAAATAACTGTGCCCAGCTAGGACTAAAATAACTGTGCCCAGCTAGGACTAAAATAACTGTGCCCAACTAGCACTAAAATAACTGTGCCCAGCTAGCACTAAAATAACTGTGCCCAGCTAGGACTAAAATAACACGTGCCCAATAATGACTAAAGGCAGGGGTCCCAGCCAGTACTAACAGATAAGTATATCAGTGTATACACCCATCTGCAGAAGAGGAGCAACACGTACGTACATACATACGAGTGAGTGAGTGAGTGAGTGAGTGAGTGAGTGAGTGAGTGAGTGAGTGAGTGAGTGAGTGAGTGTGTGTGTGTGTGTGTGTGTGTGTGTGTGTGTGTGTGTGTGTGTGTGTGTCTGTGTGTGTGTCTGTGTGTGTGTGTGTGTGTGTGTGTGTCTGTGTGTGTGTCTGTGTGTGTGTGTGTGTGTGTGTGTGTGTGTGTGTGTGTGTGTGTGTGTGTGTGTGTGTGTGTGTGTGTGTACACATCTTCCCTGGTCGCTAGACACTTGCCAGAGGGGTCAACACCTCGCTCTCTCGCTCAGGAACAATACACACCAAAATAGAGACAGCGAATGCCCCGTCTCTGTTTGTTTTACCATTCACCCTCTCACAGTTGGACGTGTGTCAGACCCAGCAAACTGTTGAAAAAGTTGAATTTTTCCATAGTGTGTGAGAGGATAGGGGAAAGGGGGTAGAATGCCACGCTTTTGTTAAATGTTACAACTGGCCGCTATTCTGCTCACGTGGTGTAATAGATATTCCTAATTGCTACTTATGTTAAATCCGTCTACTTGTATAATTATGAATATTATGATTATTTTAGTGGAGGCTCAGGTCATAATAGGTGCTCGTGGCTGTGACAGACAGTAGTAATGGGCGGCCATTGTTGGTTAACAGCCAGGACGCGGCACGTGGTCCTCTTTGGCAGCCGATATAAGCATTAATTTGCTCGTACATAGTAGGCTTTGGTGTGTGTGTGTGTGTGTGTGTGTGTGTGTGTGTGTATGTGTGTGTGTGTGTGTGTGTGTGTGTGTGTGTGTGTGTGTGTGTGTGTGTGTGTGTGTATGTGTGTGTGTGTGTGTGTGTGTGTGTGTGTGTGTGTGTGTGTGTGTGTGTGTGTGTACTCACCTAGTTATGCTTGCGGGGGTTGAGCCCTGCTCTTTTGGCCCGCCTCTCAACTGCCAATCAACTGTTTCTACTACCACTATTTTTTCGACCAATACCACACACATACACACACCCCAGGAAGCAGCTCGTGACAGCTGATTAACTCCCAGATACCTATTTACTGCTAGGTAACAGGAGCATAGGGTGAAAGAAACTGCCCATCGTTTCTCGCCGGATCGAACCCGGGACCACAGGGTCACGTGCCCAGCATGCTGTCCGCTCGGCCGACCGGCTCCTATAATGTGTGTGTGTGTGTGTGTGTGTGTGTGTGTGTGTGTGTGTGTGTGTGTGTGTGTGTGTGTGTGTGTGTGTGTGTGTACTCACCTAGTTGTACTCATCTAGTTGTGCTTGCGGGGGTTGAGCTCTGGCTCTTTGGTCCCGCCTCTCAACCGTCAATCAACAGGTGTACAGGTTCCTGAGCCTACTGGGCTCTATCATATCTACACTTGAAACTGTGTATGGAGTCAGCCTCCACCACATTGCTTCCTAATGCATTCCATTTGTCAACCACTCTGACACTAAAAAAGTTCTTTCTAATATTTCTGTGGCTCATTTGGGCACTCAGTTTCCACCTGTGTCCCCTAGTGTGTGTACCCCTTGTGTTAAATAGCCTGTCTTTATCAACCCCTGTCGATACCCTTGAGATTCTTGAATGTGGTGATCATGTCCCCCCTAACTCTTCTGTCTTCCAACGAAGTGAGGTTCAATTCCCGTAGTCTCTCCTCGTAGCTCATACCTCTCAGCTCGGGTACTAGTCTGGTGGCAAACCTTTGAACCTTTTCCAGTTTAGTCTTATGCTTGACTAGATATGGACTCCATGCTGGAGCCGGTGTGTGTGTGTGTGTGTGTGTGTGTGTGTGTGTGTGTGTGTGTGTGTGTGTGTGTGTGTGTGTGTGTGTGTGTGTGTGTGTGCATGTACCAACCTAGTTATATTCACCTAGGGGCACCTGCTAGTTGAGCGGACAGTTCTCTGGATGCGGGGGGGGGGAGGGAGAGAGAGAGAGAGAGAGAGAGAGAGAGAGAGAGAGAGAGAGAGAGAGAGAGAGAGAGAGAGAGAGAGAGAGAGAGAGAGAGAGAGAGAGAGAGAAAGAGAGAGAGAGAAAGAGAAAGAGAAAGAGAAAGAGAGAGAGAGAGAGAGAGAGAGAGAGAGAGAGAGAGAGAGAGAGAGAGAGAGAGAGAGAGAGAGAGAGAGAGATCGTACATCTTTCACCCTGATGGGTCTGTTCAGCAGCCTGTAACAGCTATCTAACTCCCAGGTACCTGTTTACTGCTAAATGAACAGGTACATCAGGGTGAAAGAAACTCTGCCCATTTGTTTCCGCTGTCGCAGGGGATCGAACCCGGACCCTTAGGCCTACGAACACCGAGTGTTGTCGACTCAGCCGTCAGGCCCCCCTACGAATGTGTGTGAATGCATTCACTTGCATGTGCTTGGAGCGTCGGGCATGGGCCCAGAACCCAACATTCGCAAGATTTATCTTCGACTACGCCTTCAGTTAAACTTTTCCACTTATTGACAACTCCAACAGTGGGAAACCGAAGCTTTGTCTGACGTCTCAGAGGCTCTGTGTGTCTCGGGTTTCCAGCTACGCTTTCACGTCCTGGTCTTCCAAGACTTGAACAACGAGTCTTTGTCTCATGTCACTCCCCTTTAAGATCTTGTATGACACTATCATGTCCTCTCTCTCTTCTTCATCTCCTTCAGTT
>NC_091211.1:30526508-30531508 GCF_040958095.1 Procambarus clarkii | reverse complement strand
GGGCGAGTTCTGGCTGGTTCTCCCGGCGGGGTGACGGTGTTCGGGGACCGGCTTGGCCGAGAGGTGCCGGGGGTTGGTGGGTCTTGGTGGGCTCCTGGTGTGCCCTCAGCCGTGGTGGGCTCCTGGTGTGCCCTCAGTCGTGGTGGGCTCCTGGTGTGCTCTCAGTCGTGGTGGGCTCCTGGTGTGCCCTCAGTCGTGGTGGGCTCCTGGTGTGCCCTCAGCCGTGGTGGGCTCCTGGTGTGCCCTCAGTCGTGGTGGGCTCCTGGTGTGCCCTCAGTCGTGGTGGGCTCCTGGTGTGCTCTCAATCGTGGTGGGCTCCTGGTGTGCCCTCAGTCGTGGTGGGCTCCTGGTGTGCTCTCAGTCGTGGTGGGCTCCTGGTGTGCTCTCAGTCGTGGTGGGCTCCTGGTGTGCCCTCAGTCGTGGAGGGCACCTGATGTGGTCTCAGTCGTGGTGGGCTCCTGGTGTGCCCTCAGCCGTGGTGGGCTCCTGGTGTGCCCTCAGTCGTGGTGGGCTCCTGGTGTGCCCTCAGCCGTGGTGGGCTCCTGGTGTGCCCTCAGCCGTGGTGGGCTCCTGGTGTGCCCTCAGTCGTGGTGGGCTCCTGGTGTGCTCTCAGTCGTGGTGGGCTCCTGGTGTGCCCTCAGTCGTGGAGAGCACCTGATGTGCTCTCAGTCGTGGTGGGCTCCTGGTATGCCCTCAGTCGTGGTGGGCTCCTGGTGTGCCCTCATCCGTGGTGGGCTCCTGGTGTGCCCTCAGCCGTGGTGGGCTCCTGGTGTGCCCTCAGCTGTGTTGGGCTCCTGGTGTGCTCTCAGTCGTGGAGGGCGGCCAGCTTCTGCTCTGCCGGGGGACACTGGATGACTTTTGCGTTTTTTGGGGGGCCGAATTTTGGTTTTGCTACCTGATGTTGTCTGTGTGGGGCGGGGCCGGTGCTTGTCACCCTGAGGCACTCCTGGGACTCCCCAATCATCTGCCTGACTGTGCGTTTATTTGCCGTATGACATGTTAGTTTCTAGTGATTGGCGTCACTCGTTTCGCGATTTGGCTTTGTGTTCACCCATCATGGGTACGCCGGGGCGCATACGATCCCACGATCGTCGTCGCCCCTAAGTCAACAACAACAACAATATATATATGAAATCACGCGTCTATTCGAATGCAACGTTTTGTCAAAATTTCAAAGCAGTCGGTAAAGAGGTTTCAAAAATTTCCCTCACATGAAAACCACATGAAAAACACAGTTTAAAAAAACAAAAAAACATGTTTTTTACAGTCATAAACGTGACATCAATATAATATGTATATGAAAACCAGCTCGGATGCGAATAGAACATTGTGTGAAAACTTTAAAGCAATCGGTGAAGAACTTTCTGAGATTAGCGATTTTGATCAAACGAACATTTACATTTTTATTTATATATTTTATCTCTCTCTCTCTCTCTCTATATATATATATATATATTATATATATATATATATATATATATATATATAACAGTTTACCAACCCCACCTCAGAGAAAGCCTTCATCCACACAACAATCATAAAACAATTCAGTGAGGAGCAAAAAAAGCGAGAGAAGTTCCCTGGCGTGTGTTTGAGAGAGACGCCGAGAGTGGGTGGGCGCGGCGCGGCGGCCCAGATTACCAGCCAAATGCCTCGTCTCCTCGACTCTCCTGCCTCTTCTCCTCACAATACTTAATCTCCTAATGCGGCTGATCCATATACCTAAAGGGAAAGATGCCGTGAGACATCGCTGCTCGGCCGTGAAGCGTGGCTGACGGCACCTGGCTGGGACACCACCTGGGAGCCGTCCCTCCCACACCACCTGGGAGTCTTCCCTCCCACACCACCACCGTAGTGTTAAACGCTTCACTCACTCCCATGCAGCAACATTCCCCACTGGGGGAATCCTTTATCGCCATTGCTTTCAAACTTGTACGTGGAATTTTACGAAAAGAAATTTGTTTCAAAAATTACCCCTGGAATCATTCCATGGTTTAGATATGTTGAGGATATTTTGTGTACATGGCCTACATGTACACATGTTCTGTGTACATGGCCTACATGTACACATGTGTTGTGTACATGGCCTACAGATGTAAATTTAGACGAATTTGTAGCTAAACTTAACGATAAAGTTACCTCTATAAAATTCATTATCGTGATTAAAATTGATAAAATGTTTGCCATTCTTAGATATACTTTCATAGGGATGATTTTTTCACTATTTTGAAATATATTATTCAAAGTTTAGTGTTTACAGAAAGCCTACGAATAATTTATCTTATGTTGATTATTTCTCAGGGCCAGGATTAATCTCAAGATTATTTCACATATTATTATATGTGAAACAATCAATTTTTTCCTCTATGTATCTAAGAGCTCTTCGGGTTGTTAGTCCAGAATTCTTAGATGAAGAGTTTAAGAATATTGATTCATTGCTCTCAAACTTTTTATCCACTGAGTTTTTTGGAAGTTTGCCGTAGCAAAGCACGTCGTACATATTATAATAATATATGCAGTGAGATAATTCACCCAAAATGTGTTATGTTTACCATATTTTTCTGGGTTTGAGAATATTGTCAAGTTCTTGAAATGTTGACATATATATATATATATATATATATATATATATATATATATATATATATATATATATATATATATATATATGTCGTACCTAGTAGCCAGAACGCACTTCTCGGCCTACTATGCAAGGCCCGATTTGCCTAATAAGCCAAGTTTTCCTAAATTAATACATTTTCTCTAATTTTTTTCTTATGAAATGATAAAGCTACCCATTTCACTATGTATGAGGTCAATTTTTTTTATTGGAGTTAAAATTAACGTAGATATATGACCGAACCTAACCAACCCTACCTATGTATCTATGTATCTATCTTTATAGGTTAGGTTAGGTAGCCGAAAAAGTTAGGTTAGGTTAGGTAGGTTAGGCAGTCGAAAAACAATTAATTCATGAAAACTTGGCTTATTAGGCAAATCGGGCCTTGCATAGTAGGCAGAGAAGTGCGTTCTGGCTACTAGGTACGACATATATATATATATATATATATATATATATATATATATATATATATATATATATATATATATATATATATATATATATATAGGAAGCGAGACGACGGTCCCCATGGCTCGCTCCCTCTCCTCCCTATCCACATCTCCACTCTACCCCCCCCCCCCCCCCTCCGCAGTCTCTCCTTCCCTCTCCCTCTCTTTTTCTATCTCTGTTTGAAACATTATTTTACAAAACGATGAAAAATTTGCTCAAAAAAATAAATTCCCAATTATAGAAATTTCATAAAAATTTTACAGGATAGGAGCCGATATTTCTTAATGGAGGGAAATATGACCGGGCCCGACCAGTCAGTGATACTCACCTACCCCAAATGTGTCATCTTGAAAAGTTAGGTGACGCTAACCCCAAGCGACTGGACTACAACCGTGGATAAAAATATTTATACTGTAAATATACAAGAATAATTACAAAAAAATTATTCAATTATAACTGAGAATCCAAACCCGCAAACATAATTTTTCTGTACTCAGAAGTATTGGAATAATTTGTTATTTCCTAATTTCAAATCTAGTAAGGACAGTTTTTTTTAAATACAAACTGTGAAATTTATATTGCAATGTTGATTGTTTTGATATGTTTAACATTTCTGATATTATAAAGTAACATTGTCCACGCGAGGTATATAGAAAACAGACTTTGGCTGGGTTTCTATGAGTGAAATTGATTTATAAATTACCCGCTTTAAACTCTAAAAGTCATAATTTCAACATCAATTACACGGATGATTTTCAAGTTTGTAATCAATGCTCTTTCTAGGTAGAAATTAATTGAAAATGGTTTCAGTAGCTCTGCTACTGAAACATTTTAGTAGCGTTTACTAGTTACGTCTAAACTATCACCTATTTCTTCAGCGAATAAACTATTACATCAATGACCCAACCAATAAACTGCTACATCAATGACCCAACCAATAAACTATTACATCAATGACCCAACCAATAAACTGCTACATCAATGACCCAACCAATAAACTATTACATCAATGACCCAACCAATAAACTATTACATCAATGACCCAACCAATAAACTGCTACATCAATGGCCCAACCAATAAACTGCTACATCAATGGCCCAACCAATAAACTATTACATCAATGACCCAACCAATAAACTATTACATCAATGGCCCAACCAATAAACTGCTACATCAATGGCCCAACCAATAAACTGCTACATCAATGGCCCAACCAATAAACTATTACATCAATGACCCAACCAATAAACTATTACATCAATGACCCAACCAATAAACTATTACATCAATGGCCCAACCAATAAACTGCTACATCAATGGCCCAACCAATAAACTGCTACATCAATGGCCCAACCAATAAACTGCTACATCAATGACCCAACCAATAAACTATTACATCAATGACCCAACCAATAAACTGCTACATCAATGGCCCAACCAATAAACTATTACATCAATGACCCAACCAATAAACTATTACATCAATGACCCAACCAATAAACTATTACATCAATGACCCAACCAATAAAATATTACATCAATGACCCAACCAATAAAATATTACATCAATGACCCAACTAATAAACTATTACATCAATGACCCAACCAATAAACTATTACATCAATGACCCAATCAATAAACTGCTACATCAATGGCCCAACCAATAAACTGCTACATCAATGGCCCAACCAATAAACTATTACATCAATGACCCAACCAATAAACTATTACATCAATGACCCAACCAATAAACTGCTACATCAATGGCCCAACCAATAAACTATTACATCAATGACCCAACCAATAAACTATTACATCAATGACCCAACCAATAAACTATTACATCAATGACCCAACCAATAAAATATTACATCAATGACCCAACCAATAAACTATTACATCAATGACCCAACCAATAAAATATT
>NC_091211.1:30486508-30521508 GCF_040958095.1 Procambarus clarkii | reverse complement strand
CGGAGATCCAACAGCAGGAGGCGCAGAATGGAGGTACAGGAAGCAACTTGGAGCCCTTCACATCACTTACGATGGGGGACGCCTGATCACCATACTCCTCCACCTCCTCCCAAGGCACACCATGAAGGGGAGACATATTCTGAGCTCGCCGCGATCGCTTCGAGACAGGCCGCACCACACCACACCCAGCAGGCCCCTCCGCAGCCATGGCCACCATCACCGCCCGAAGCACCCCCTCCAAAACAGCAGAACCCGCACCCCGGGAGCTAGGACCACATCCACAGGCGGGGGCGGGACATGGACTTCCACCGGGACACCCTCCACCACACACAGTGCAGACGACGGCCCGACACACACACACACACACACACACTGGCTCAACCACCTCAGGGGCCACGGCAGGCATCAGATGTGTCGCACAAGCCGTAGAACCTGCCTCAACAGGCGGGGCAGCAGACAGTCAATCAGGCGCCTCAGGCACAGTACCCACTCCGTCCTCAGAACCGCCAGAACGCAACAATTTTAACATGCTGCTCATTCAAAATTGAATTTTTATCAAACATAAATTAATATTATATATTAGCATATTGTGCATATTTAGCCACTGGTTAAGTTAGGTGTTTAGGTTCTGTTGGCGATTATTTGTATTTGTAGTACGTTGATGAAACATTTACAGCGTTGTGGTTCGAACACAATTCGTCAGTGAAGCACTTGTTCCGGAAGTGTTCGAACGTCAGCAGTTGTGAGTCGTGTGTAAACCGTCTTCATTCATAAACAGCAGAAGTTTGACGGGTGCATGAAATGGTCTTTGGACCTTTGTTTACAGGACGGGCTGGACAACCAGGCTGTTGGACCGTGACTGCAGCCCGTCCTCCAAACAAAGATCCAAAAGTGATTCCATCCACCCGCCAAACCCCGTTTATGAATGAAAAGCGGTTTACACATGACTCACAACTGCTGACGTTCGAACACTTCCGGAACAAGTGTTTCACTGACGAATTTTGTTCGAATCACAACGCTGTAAATGCTTCACCCACGTACTACAAATACTAATAATCGCCAACAGAACCTAAACACCTAACCTAACCTATGCCTATATATGCACAATATGCTAATATATTATAATATTAATTTATACTTGAGAAAATTCCGGTTTTGAATGAGCAGCATGTTAAAATTGATGAATGCGTCTGTGGGGTCGACAGCTGAATGTAATGGACTTGAGTCGAGGACGGGTTGATGGCTGCTGGACGCCCGACGTATGAATCACAGCCTGGTTGATCAGGTATAGATGTAAGGAGGATTATTTGTGTGCATCAACGTATCAAAGTGTTCTTGTTTTGTTTGAGATTCAACTATTCGGAACAAAAAGTTCCAAGTAGCACGGACTATGGTGATCCCGTAGTGTTCAAAGTAGCACGGACTATGGTGTTCCTACGTGTTCCCAGTAGCACGGGCTATGGTGTTCCCAGTAGCACGGACTATGGTGTTTCTATGTGTTCCCAGTAGCACGGGCTATGGTGTTCCCAGTAGCACGGGCTATGGTGTTCCCAGTAGCACGGACTATGGTGTTTCTATGTGTTCCCAGTAGCACGGGCTATGGTGTTCCCAGTAGCACGGGCTATGGTGTTCCCAGTAGCACGGGCTATGGTGTTCCCAGTAGCACGGGCTATGGTGTTTCTATGTGTTCCCAGTAGCACGGGCTATGGTGTTCCTACGTGTTCCCAGTAGCACGGGCTATGGTGTTCCCAGTAGCACGGGCTATGGTGTTTCTATGTGTTCCCAGTAGCACGGGCTATGGTGTTCCTACGTGTTCCCAGTAGCACGGGCTATGGTGTTCCCAGTAGCACGGGCTATGGTGTTCCTACGTGTTCCCAGTAGCACGGGCTATGGTGTTCCCAGTAGCACGGACTATGGTGTTTCTATGTGTTCCCAGTAGCACGGGCTATGGTGTTCCCAGTAGCACGGACTATGGTGTTTCTATGTGTTCCCAGTAGCACGGGCTATGGTGTTCCCAGTAGCACGGGCTATGGTGTTCCCAGTAGCACGGGCTATGGTGTTCCCAGTAGCACGGGCTATGGTGTTTCTATGTGTTCCAAGTAGCACGGGCTATAGTGTTCCTACGTGTTCCAAGTAGTACTGGCTATGGTGTTCCCAGTAGCACGGGCTATGGTGTTCCTACGTGTTCCAAGTAGTACTGGCTATGGTGTTCCCAGTAGCACGGGCTATGGTGTTCCTACGTGTTCCAAGTAGTACTGGCTATGGTGTTCCCAGTAGCACGGGCTATGGTGTTCCTACGTGTTCCAAGTAGCACGGGCTATGGTGTTCCCAGTAGCACGGGCTATAGTGTTTCTACGTGTTCCAAGTAGCACGGGCTATGGTGTTTCTACGTGTTCCAAGTAGCACGGACTATGGTGTTTCTACGTGTTCCCAGTAGCACGGGCTATGGTGTTTCTATGTGTTCCCAGTAGCACGGGCTATGGTGTTTCTACGTGTTCCAAGTAGCACGGGCTATGGTGTTTCTACGTGTTCCAAGTAGCACGGGCTATGGTGCTACTTGGAACATAGTGCAAATATAAATGTTATTAAGTGATCTTGGCTCAGTGACATTTAGTTGCTGTGACTTGTGCTATGTTTTAATTTACTTCATTGTGAGTATTTATATAGATAAATATTGTGAGATGTATATAGAGCTGTGGGTTGTGAGTATGAATATAGAGATTTGTGTATATAATAAACTATATTATCTAGATAAGTTTGCCCCAGTAAACTGGTGGATTTTACTTAGACTTCCACTCTACCCGAGACCTAATTCAACTAAGCAGTTGAATTAGGTTGAATTCAACAGAGGCCGGGCGGCTCACTGATTGATGAGGGAAAGTTTTATTCTACGAGCCTTGCTGTGGGTCATGAGGGGGGGGGGGGGCTCATGATGTGTCTGTTGTGTTGACCACCATGAGGAGACAGTTGTGTTGACCACCATGAGGAGACAGTTGTGTTGACCCCAAACACGTGTGTTACTGCTGTGGCCCGAACAAGGACACTGGCGCCAGTACAAGGTCACTGGCGCCAGTACAAGGTCACTGGCACCAGTACAAGGTCACTGGCGCCAGTACAAGGTCACTGGCGCCAGTACAAGGTCACTGGCGCCAGTACAAGGTCACTGGCGCCAGTACAAGGTCACTGGCGCCAGTACAAGGACACTGGCGCCAGTACAAGGTCACTGGCGCCAGTACAAGGCCACTGGCGCCAGTACAAGGTCACTGGCGCCGGTACAAGGTCACTGGCGCCAGTACAAAGTCACTGGCGCCAGTACAAGGTCACTGGCGCCAGTACAAGGTCACTGGCGCCAGTACAAGGTCACTGGCGCCGGTACAAGGACACTGGCGCCAGTACAAGGTCACTGGCGCCAGTACAAGGTCACTGGCGCCAGTACAAGGTCACTGGCGCCAGTACAAGGACACTGGCGCCAGTACAAGGTCACTGGCGCCAGTACAAGGACACTGACGCCAGTACAAGGACACTGGCGCCAGTACAAGGTCACTGGCGCCAGTACAAGGACACTGACGCCAGTACAAGGTCATTGGCGCCAGTACAAGGTCACTGGCGCCAGTACAAGGACACTGGCGCCAGTACAAGGTCACTGGCGCCAGTACAAGGTCACTGGCGCCAGTACAAGGCCACTGGCGCCAGTACAAGGTCACTGGCGCCAGTACAAGGTCACTGGCGCCAGTACAAGGTCACTGGCGCCAGTACAAGGTCACTGGCGCCAGTACAAGGTCACTGGCGCCAGTACAAGGTCACTGGAGCCAGTACAAGGTCACTGGCGCCAGTACAAGGTCACTGGCGCCAGTACAAGGTCACTGGTGCCAGTACAAGGTCACTGGCGCCAGTACAAGGACACTGGCGCCAGTACAAGGTCACTGGCGCCAGTACAAGGTCACTGGCGCCAGTACAAGGTCACTGGCGCCAGTACAAGGTCACTGGCGCCAGTACAAGGACACTGGCGCCAGTACAAGGTCACTGGCGCCAGTACAAGGACACTGGCGCCAGTACAAGGTCACTGGCGCCAGTACAAGGTCACTGGCGCCAGTACAAGGTCACTGGCGCCAGTACAAGGTCACTGGCGCCAGTACAAGGTCACTGGCGCCAGTACAAGGTCACTGGCGCCAGTACAAGGTCACTGGCGCCAGTACAAGGTCACTGGCGCCAGTACAAGGTCACTGGCGCCAGTACAAGGTCACTAGCGCCAGTACAAGGTCACTGGCGCCAGTACAAGGACACTGGCGCCAGTACAAGGCCACTGGCGCCAGTACAAGGTCACTGGCGCCAGTACAAGGTCACTGGCGCCAGTACAAGGTCACTGGCGCCAGTACAAGGTCACTGGCGCCAGTACAAGGTCACTGGCGCCAGTACAAGGTCACTACTAACAGAATAACAAAACTGTATCCTATTCTTTAGGCAGTTGAAAGGCGTCGGAAACTTCACTCTCCTGTTCTGTGAGTTCCCGAAAAAATGCAATCTCCCCATTCTCTCCCCCTCCCCCCCCCCCTTTTCCCACTCCCCTATCACCCCAAGACCGTCCCTTTT
This sequence comes from Procambarus clarkii, assembly GCF_040958095.1. NCBI lineage: Eukaryota > Metazoa > Arthropoda > Malacostraca > Decapoda > Cambaridae > Procambarus > Procambarus clarkii. The sequence continues at coordinate 30,516,918 of NC_091211.1, read as the reverse complement.
CCCCCCCCCCATCCGCCCCACTCCCCCCCCCCCCCCACCTGTGTTCTTCATCCCAGATAACGGAAACAGTTTTCTAAGCATTTGTCAACAAGTGTTGTCAAACGCACGATAGCGCGCCATTTTCGATATATTCATTCCATTTCAACAAATATATGAATATCACAAAAATGTTTTAAACATAGAACGGTTATGAAACTTTGTATATAAATATTGTTTTACGGTCATTTTTGCTGGAACGCGTATCAGCGAGGCGAGGCACCACGCCAGGGAGGCCAGGCACCACGCCAGGGAGGCCAGGCACCACGCCAGGGAGGCCAGGCACCACGCCAGGGAGGCACCACGCCAGGGAGGCCAGGCACCACGCCAGGGAGGCCAGGCACCACGCCAGGGAGGCCAGGCACCACGCCAGGGAGGCCAGGCACCACGCCAGGGAGGCCAGGCACCAGGCCAGGGAGGCCAGGCATCACGCCAGGGAGGCCAGGCACCAGGCCAGGGAGGCCAGGCACCACGCCAGGGAGGCCAGGCACCAGGCCAGGGAGGCCAGGCACCACGCCAGGGAGGCCAGGCACCACGCCAGGGAGGCCAGGCACCACGCCAGGGAGGCACCACGCCAGGGAGGCCAGGCACCACGCCAGGGAGGCCAGGCACCACGCCAGGGAGGCCAGGCACCAGGCCAGGGAGGCCAGGCACCACGCCAGGGAGGCCAGGCACCACGCTAGGGAGGCCAGGCACCACGCCAGGGAGGCCAGGCACCAGGCCAGGGAGGCCAGGCACCACGCCAGGGAGGCCAGGCACCAGGCCAGGGAGGCCAGGCACCACGCTAGGGAGGCCAGGCACCACGCCAGGGAGGCCAGGCACCAGGCCAGGGAGGCCAGGCACCAGGCCAGGGAGGCCAGGCACCACGCCAGGGAGGCCAGGCACCACGCCAGGGAGGCCAGGCACCACGCCAGGGAGGCACCACGCCAAGGAGGCGAGGCACCACGCCAGGGAGGCCAGGCACCACGCCAGGGAGGCCAGGCACCACGCCAGGGAGGCCAGGCACCACGCCAGGGAGGCCAGGCACCACGCCAGGGAGGCCAGGCACCACGCCAGGGAGGCCAGGCACCACGCCAGGGAGGCCAGGCACCAGGCCAGGGAGGCCAGGCACCACGCCAGGGAGGCCAGGCACCACGCCAGGGAGGCCAGGCACCACGCCAGGGAGGCCAGGCACCACGCCAGGGAGGCACCACGCCAAGGAGGCGAGGCACCACGCCAAGGAGGCGAGGCACCACGCCAGGGAGGCCAGGCACCACGCCAGGGAGGCACCACGCCAAGGAGGCGAGGTACCACGCCAGGGAGGCCAGGCACCACGCCAGGGAGGCCAGGCACCACGCCAGGGAGGCCAGGCACCACGCCAGGGAGGCACCACGCCAAGGAGGCGAGGCACCACGCCAAGGAGGCGAGGCACCACGCCAGGGAGGCCAGGCACCACGCCAGGGAGGCACCACGCCAGGGAGGCCAGGCACCACGCCAGGGAGGCCAGGCACCACGCCAGGGAGGCACCACGCCAAGGAGGCGAGGTACCACGCCAGGGAGGCCAGGCACCACGCCAGGGAGGCCAGGCACCACGCCAGGGAGGCCAGGCACCACGCCAGGGAGGCCAGGCACCACGCCAGGGAGGCACCACGCCAAGGAGGCGAGGTACCACGCCAGGGAGGCCAGGCACCACGCCAGGGAGGCCAGGCACCACGCCAGGGAGGCACCACGCCAAGGAGGCGAGGCACCACGCCAGGGAGGCCAGGCACCACGCCAGGGAGGCCAGGCACCACGCCAGGGAGGCCAGGCACCACGCCAGGGAGGCCAGGCACCACGCCAGGGAGGCCAGGCACCACGCCAGGGAGGCACCACGCCAAGGAGGCGAGGCACCACGCCAGGGAGGCCAGGCACCACGCCAGGGAGGCACCACGCCAAGGAGGCGAGGTACCACGCCAGGGAGGCCAGGCACCACGCCAGGGAGGCCAGGCACCACGCCAGGGAGGCCAGGCACCACGCCAGGGAGGCCAGGCACCACGCCAGGGAGGCCAGGCACCACGCCAGGGAGGCCAGGCACCACGCCAGGGAGGCACCACGCCAGGGAGGCCAGGCACCACGCCAGGGAGGCCAGGCACCACACCAGGGAGGCAAGGCACCACGCCAGGGAGGCCAGGCACCACGCCAGGGAGGCCAGGCACCACGCCAGGGAGGCCAGGCACCAGGCCAGGGAGGCACCACGCCAGGGAGGCCAGGCACCACGCCAGGGAGGCCAGGCACCACGCCAGGGAGGCCAGGCACCACGCCAGGGAGGCCAGGCACCACGCCAGGGAGGCCAGGCACCACGCCAGGGAGGCACCACGCCAAGGAGGCCAGGCACCACGCCAGGGAGGCCAGGCACCACGCCAGGGAGGCGAGGCACCACGCCAGGGAGGCCAGGCACCACGCCAGGGAGGCGAGGCACCACGCCAGGGAGGCCAGGCACCACGCCAGGGAGGCCAGGCACCACGCCAGGGAGGCCAGGCACCACGCCAGGGAGGCCAGGCACCACACCAGGGAGGCGAGGCACCACGCCAGGGAGGCCAGGCACCACGCCAGGGAGGCGAGGCACCACGCCAGGGAGGCCAGGCACCACGCCAGGGAGGCCAGGCACCACACCAGGGAGGCGAGGCACCACGCCAGGGAGGCGAGGCACCACGCCAGGGAGGCCAGGCACCACGCCAGGGAGGCCAGGCACCACGCCAGGGAGGCCAGGCACCACGCCAGGGAGGCCAGGCACCACGCCAGGCGTGAACACGTATCAAGAAACCACAGGAGACTGTCCAGTATAAGAAATTTTAACACGTCACATACGTTAAAGTGACGTATAATGCATTTGAAACCGTATTATACTAACTTAATATATCGATTTGTGTGCATTTTGACATTTACAGCTGGTCCATTCTCTCATGAAGATTGTATGTGCTTGGCCGCACCTTACATGTACTAGCACGAGAGTGGCCAAGGAGGGGCAAGTACTTCGAGGAGATGCACGTCCGCCCCTGTTGGTCACTCGCTGGCCTCGCGCGGCACCCCGTCCCTGTTGGTCACTCGCTGGCCTCGCGCGGCACCCCGTCCCTGTTGGTCACTCGCTGGCCTCGCGTGGCACCCCGTCCCTGTTGGTCCCTCGCTGGCCTCGCGCGGCACCCCGTCCCTGTTGGTCCCTCGCTGGCCTCGCGCGGCACCCCGTCCCTGTTGGTCCCTCGCTGACCTCGCGCGGCACCCCGTCCCTGTTGGTCCCTCGCTGGCCTCGCGCGGCACGACGCCCCTGTTGGTCACTCGCTGGCCTCGCGCGGCACCCCGTTCCTGTTGGTCCCTCGCTGGCCTCGCGCGGCACCCCGTCCCTGTTGGTCACTCGCTGGCCTCGCGCGGCACCCCGTCCCTGTTGGTCCCTCGCTGGCCTCGCGCGGCACCCCGTCCCTGTTGGTCCCTCGCTGGCCTCGCGCGGCACGACGCCCCTGTTGGTCACTCGCTGGCCTCGCGCGGCACCCCGTCCCTGTTGGTCACTCGCTGGCCTCGCGCGGCACGACGCCCCTGTTGGTCACTCGCTGGCCTCGCGGGGCACCCCGTCCCTATTGGTCACTCGCTGGCCTCGCGCGGCACCCCGTCCCTGTTGGTCCCTCGCTGGCCTCGCGGGGCACCCCGTCCCTGTTGGTCCCTCGCTGGCCTCGCGCGGCACCCCGTCCCTGTTGGTCCCTCGCTGGCCTCGCGGGGCACCCCGTCCCTGTTGGTCACTCGCTGGCCTCGCGCGGCACCCCGTCCCTGTTGGTCCCTCGCTGGCCTCGCGGGGCACCCCGTCCCTGTTGGTCCCTCGCTGGCTTCGCGGGGCACCCCGTCCCTGTTGGTCACTCGCTGGCCTCGCGCGGCACCCCGTCCCTGTTGGTCCCTCGCTGGCCTCGCGCGGCACCCCGTCCCTGTTGGTCCCTCGCTGGCCTCGCGCGGCACCCCGTCCCTGTTGGTCCCTCGCTGGCCTCGCGCGGCACGACGCCCCAGTTGGTCACTCGCTGGCCTCGCGTGGCACGACGCCCCAGTTGGTCACTCGCTGGCCTCGCGTGGCACGACGCCCCAGTTGGTCACTCGCTGGCCTCGCGTGGCACGACGCCCCAGTTGGTCACTCGCTGGCCTCGCGTGGCACGACGCCCCTGTTGGTCACTCGCTGGCCTCGCGTGGCACGACGCCCCAGTTGGTCACTCGCTGGCCTCGCGCGGCACCCCGTCCCTGTTGGTCACTCGCTGGCCTCGCGGGGCACCCCGTCCCTGTTGGTCACTCGCTGGCCTCGCGCGGCACCCCGTCCCTGTTGGTCCCTCGCTGGCCTCGCGGGGCACCCCGTCCCAGTTGGTCACTCGCTGGCCTCGCGTGGCACGACGCCCCAGTTGGTCACTCGCTGGCCTCGCGTGGCACGACGCCCCTGTTGGTCACTCGCTGGCCTCGCGTGGCACGACGCCCCTGTTGGTCACTCGCTGGCCTCGCGTGGCACGACGCCCCTGTTGGTCACTCGCTGGCCTCGCGCGGTATACCGCCCAGAGTCTCAGAGCCTATCGGCACGAACCTGTAACAACGTTCTAGGTCTCTGTACTTGTTGGTTTTCTGGGTCTCCCTGAAGGTGGCCGCCCCGCCTCCCTTAACTGAGCTGTAAGGTAGATAGGTATCAGCCAATGTGGATGCACACGTGTAGTCCCACACGACCTGTTTACCTTCCCTCCACGGCTGCAGGGTGACTACATCTGGGCGTTTGTGGCTGTTGTCAGGCCTGCACAACTGGGGTTCCCTTTGTGCTGGGCACCCAGCTGTAGCCAAACTTCTCTTGATGATGTCATTGACTGCTTCATGTCTGGCAATCTTTCCCTGTGTCTTACGACAGATGAGACCATGGCTGCCGTATTGGTCTGCCCGTGCATGGCCGCAAATACACCGGTGCTCGGTGGAGATTACCTCTATGGCGCTCGAGCCCAGAGGTGCCCGTAGCAGCACACTGGCAGCACGAGTCCTAACTCGTCTCCCTTAAATTTCACCAGCTGTAGATCCCCTAGAAGGAATTCCTAGCTGTGTCCATGCCAGGGTGCCATTGTCCAGGAACCAGATGTTGAGTTCGCTGGTCAACCTGCTTGTGACCTCTTTAGTTCCCATGCAGAAAAGGAAAGGGGCAAGTGGGTCTCCCTGCTGGACACCTTCTGCGGAAACAACTTCATGTTCCCCAAACAACAGTGACGATTCCCTACTGTACCCTGCTGAGACGAAGAGAAGTAAACAAGTAAACAAGGAAAGCTTGTTCGAACTGCTTCCAGTACCACATCACGTTTTACCTGATTTAAGGCATTTTTAAAGTCCTGTTTAATTAATGCGTTATTTTCTGGGAGGTGCTTGATATAGGCTCGTGCTGCATGAGCTGCTGCTTCACAGCCATGAAGGACACCAAAACCTAGTTGATGGGGTCGAAGCATCGTTGCAGCTTCCATGCTGATGTTTCTGACAGCTGCCCTGGCAACAAGGCGCCGAAGTGTGTTCCCCCTCGGCAATGGGTCTGACTCCACCATCCTTCCTTTTAAGGGCACACACACACATTATATATATAAATATATATATATATATATATATATATATATATATATATATATGTCGTACCTAATAGCCAGAACGCACTTCTCAGCCTACTATTCAAGGCCCGATTTGCCTAATAAGCCAAGTTTTCATGAATTAATGTTTTTTCGTCTACCTAACCTACCTAACCTAACCTAACCTAGCTTTTTTTGGCTTCCTAACCTAACCTTACCTATAAATATAGGTTAGGTTAGGTTAGGTAGGGTTGGTTAGGTTCGGTCATATATCTACGTTAATTTAAACTCAAATAAAAAAATATTGACCTCATACATAATGAAATGGGTAGCTTTATCATTTCATAAGAAAACAAATTGAGAAAATATAATAATTCAGGAAAACTTGGCTTATTAGGCAAATCGGGCCTTGCATAGTAGGCCGAGAAGTGCGTTCTGGCTACTAGGTACGACATATATATATATATATATATATATATATATATATATATATATATATATATATATATATTGTGTGTGTGTGTGTGTAATTAGTTTATTTTTGTAAGTAGAGAGACAAGGAAGTGCAGAAGGAATTCGCAGAACACAATTACCAAACATAAAGGCTTTTACTGATGTCTTAAGAAGCTATGATTAATTTTAAGTGCTTCTGAAATTGTAGAAAAAGTTGAGAATGTTTTAAGAGTATTACAGTTACAGTCAGGGCCACCACAGTATACCACCAGTTACAGTCAGGGCCACCACAGTATACCACCAGTTACAGTCAGGGCCACCACAGTATACCACCAGTTACAGTCAGGGCCACCACAGTATACCACCAGTTACAGTCAGGGCCACCACAGTATACCACCAGTTACAGTCAGGGCCACCACAGTATACCACCAGTTACAGTCAGGGCCACCACAGTATACCACCAGTTACAGTCAGGGCCACCACAGTATACCACCAGTTACAGTCAGGCCACCACAGTATACCACCAGTTACAGTCAGGGCCACCACAGTATACCACCAGTTACAGTCAGGCCACCACAGTATGCCACCAGTTACAGTCAGGGCCACCACAGTATACCACCAGTTACAGTCAGGGCCACCACAGTATACCACCAGTTACAGTCAGGCCACCACAGTATACCACCAGTTACAGTCAGGGCCACCACAGTATACCACCAGTTACAGTCAGGGCCACCACAGTATACCACCAGTTACAGTCAGGCCACCACAGTATACCACCAGTTACAGTCAGGGGCACCACAGTATACCACCAGTTACAGTCAGGGCCACAACAGTATACCACCAGTTACAGTCAGGCTACTACAGTATACCACCAGTTACAGTCAGGGCCACCACAGTATACCACCAGTTACAGTCAGGCTACCACAGTATACCACCAGTTACAGTCAGGGCCACCACAGTATACTACCAGTTACAGTCAGGCTACCACAGTACACCACCAGTTACAGTCAGGTCACCACAGTATACCACCAGTTACAGTCAGGGCCACCACAGAATACCACCAGTTACAGTCAGGGCCACCACAGTATACTACCAGTTACAGTCAGGCCACCACAGTATACCACCAGTTACAGTCAGGCCACCACAGTATACCACCAGTTACAGTCAGGCCACCACAGTATACCACCAGTTACAGTCAGGGCCACCACAGTATACCCCCAGTTACAGTCAGGGCCACCACAGTATACCACCAGTTACAGTCAGGGCCACCACAGTATACCACCAGTTACAGTCAGGCCACCACAGTATACCACCAGTTACAGTCAGGCTACCACAGTATACCACCAGTTACAGTCAGACTACCACAGTATACCACCAGTTACAGTCAGGTCACCACAGTATACCACCAGTTACAGTCAGGTCACCACAGTATACCACCAGTTACAGTCAGGGCCACCACAGTATACCACCAGTTACAGTCAGGCTACCACAGTATACCACCAGTTACAGTCAGGGCCACCACAGTATACTACCAGTTACAGTCAGGCTACCACAGTATACCACCAGTTACAGTCAGGTCACCACAGTATACCACCAGTTACAGTCAGGGCCACCACAGTATACCACCAGTTACAGTCAGGGCTACCACAGTATACCACCAGTTACAGTCAGGGCCACCACAGTATACCACCAGTTACAATCAGGGCCACCACAGTATACTACCAGTTACAGTCAGGCCACCACAGTATACCACCAGTTACAGTCAGGCCACCACAGTATACCACCAGTTACAGCCAGGCCACCACAGTATACCACCAGTTACAGTCAGGGCCACCACAGTATACCACCAGTTACAGTCAGGGCTACCACAGTATACCACCAGTTACAGTCAGGGCCACCACAGTATACCACCAGTTACAGTCAGGGCCACCATAGTATACCACCAGTTACAGTCAGGCCACCACAGTATACCACCAGTTACAGTCAGGCTACCACAGTATACCACCAGTTACAGTCAGACTACCACAGTATACCACCAGTTACAGTCAGGACTACCACAGTATACCACCAGTTACAGTCAGGGCCACCACAGTATACCACCAGTTACAGTCAGGGCCACCACAGTATACCACCAGTTACAGTCAGGCTACCACAGTATACCACCAGTTACAGTCAGGGCCACCACAGAATACCACCAGTTACAGTCAGGCTACCACAGTATACCACCAGTTACAGTCAGGGCTACCACAGTATACCACCAGTTACAGTCAGGGCCACCACAGTATACCACCAGTTACAGTCAGGGCCACCACAGTATACTACCAGTTACAGTCAGGCCACCACAGTATACCACCAGTTACAGTCAGGCCACCACAGTATACCACCAGTTACAGTCAGGCCACCACAGTATACCACCAGTTACAGTCAGGGCCACCACAGTATACCACCAGTTACAGTCAGGGCTACCACAGTATACCACCAGTTACAGTCAGGGCCACCACAGTATACCACCAGTTACAGTCAGGGCCACCACAGTATACCACCAGTTACAGTCAGGCCACCACAGTATACCACCAGTTACAGTCAGGCTACCACAGTATACCACCAGTTACAGTCAGACTACCACAGTATACCACCAGTTACAGTCAGGACTACCACAGTATACCACCAGTTACAGTCAGGGCCACGACAGTATACCACCAGTTACAGTCAGGGCCACCACAGTATACCACCAGTTACAGTCAGGCTACCACAGTATACCACCAGTTACAGTCAGGGCCACCACAGTATACCACCAGTTACAGTCAGGCTACCACAGTATACCACCAGTTACAGTCAGGGCCACCACAGTATACTACCAGTTACACTCAGGCTACCACAGTATACCACCAGTTACAGTCAGGTCACCACAGTATACCACCAGTTACAGTCAGGGCCTCCACAGTATACCACCAGTTACAGTCAGGGCTACCACAGTATACCACCAGTTACAGTCAGGCTACCACAGTATACCACCAGTTACAGTTAGGCCACCACAGTATACCACCAGTTACAGTCAGGCTACCACAGTATACCACCAGCTACAGTCAGACTACCACAGTATACCACCAGTTACAGTCAGGTCACCACAGTATACCACCAGTTACAGTCAGGGCCTCCACAGTATACCACCAGTTACAGTCAGGGCCACCACAGTATACCACCAGTTACAGTCAGGGCCACCACAGTATACCACCAGTTACAGTCAGGGCCACCAGAGTATACCACCAGTTACAGTCAGGGCCACCAGAGTATACCACCAGTTACAGTCAGGGCCACCAGAGTATACCACCAGTTACAGTCAGGGCCACCAGAGTATACCACCAGTTACAGTCAGGGCCACCACAGTGTTACATATTGACAGATGAACACACAGAAATGCTTTATCACAACCCACAACCACCTCACAGGAACAGCACAACCCACAACCCATCATGGGCCCCCATAATGACAGGTGAGGTAGTACAGTGCCCAACAACCTCCAACGTCCCCATGAAATATGAGCCCTCAACCCTCATACATAACTAACAAACTACTAAATTAAATCCTCCATAAACCTTATGTATATCAAATGAACAAATCCACAAGGGCCGTGACGAGGATTCGAACCTGCGTCCGGGAGTATCCCAGACACTGCCTTAATCGACTGAGCTACGACAGGGTAAAAAGGGTTGAAACCGATGTTCTATTTGATGCATCACGTTAGTGTGATCTCTGTGTGTGTCTTATGTATATGAATTAAATAAGCCTTACTCATCATACAGGCCATCAAGGGCTGAACAAAGCCTCACTAAGCCCGGTAGCCTCAGAGTTTACAGTCTCGGTAGCCTCAGAGGTTACAGTCCCGGTAGCCTCAGAGTTTACAGTCCCGGTAGCCTCAGAGTTTACAGTCCCGGTAGCCTCAGAGGTTACAGTCTCGGTAGCCTCAGAGGTTACAGTCCCGGTAGCCTCAGAGGTTACAGTCCCGGTAGCCTCAGAGTTTACAGTCTCGGTAGCCTCAGAGGTTACAGTCCCGGTAGCCTCAGAGGTTACAGTCCCGGTAGCCTCAGAGTTTACAGTCCCGGTAGCCTCAGAGGTTACAGTCTCGGTAGCCTCAGAGGTTACAGTCCCGGTAGCCTCAGAGGTTACAGTCCCGGTAGCCTCAGAGTTTACAGTCTCGGTAGCCTCAGAGTTTACAGTCCCGGTAGCCTCAGAGGTTACAGTCCCGGTAGCCTCAGAGGTTACAGTCTCGGTAGCCTCAGAGGTTACAGTCTCGGTAGCCTCAGAGTTTACAGTCCCGGTAGCCTCAGAGTTTACAGTCTCGGTAGCCTCAGAGTTTACAGTCTCGGTAGCCTCAGAGTTTACTGGCCATCCCGGGTCAAAAATTAAGCTGGGCTTTTTACAGAAAATAAACCATATCTTATCCTGCGTTCCTACGGCCCAATGGACAACCTCGAAGCTCCGCGAGAGGAAAACTCTTTTGTCCGGGGAGTTTGTGGCCAACGGTTCTATTGTGGGTGGGCGCTCACGTAGGCCCTGGGATTTACTTGATGGCAATAATGGCAGATGGGATCGGCCTTCCCTAGAGGCGCCACGGGATTTCTCAGCGCTTCGGCCAGTTCCGGCAATGGTTCGAGCCTGTTTTTTTTGTGTGTGTGTGATCGCAGAAGCCATTTGATCTGTCCGTCTCACCAGTAACCAAACCTTGATTAGGATTTTAAGAAACAAAATATGTATAACCGTTGCTTGCTGTTGTCTTGCGTTGTTTAGCTAAGGTACAACACCTGTTTGTGATTGGAAATATCTTGAGAAATCCGCCGTTCCTAAGCGCATCCATCTTGCTGACACCTTCACATAATGGTCTTCAAATCCACTTTTTGAAAGTTGTGAGCCCCAATGTTATGGGGAAACATTGGGGCTCGTGAGCCCGGGGGGTTGTCGGGTGGGCTCCGTACAGTGTTGGTCATCATGCCAGTGTTGTACTGGTTGTTCTGGAATGGTTAGTGGGATTATACTGATGCTTTACACCCGGATGACCAGGTTATGCCCCCAGCTGGTCAACACTGGGGTCACTAGGTCATGCCCCAGCTGGTCAACACTGGGGTGACCAGGTCATGCCCCAGCTGGTCAACACTGGGGTGACCAGGTCATGCCCCAGCTGGTCAACACTGGGGTCACTAGGTCATGCCCCAGCTGGTCAACACTGGGGTGACCAGGTCATGCCCCAGCTGGTCAACACTGGGGGTCACCAAGCCATGCCCCAGCTGGTCAACACTGGGGTCACTAGGTCATGCCCCAGCTGGTCAACACTGGGGTGACCAGGTCATGCCCCAGCTGGTCAACACTGGGGTCACCAAGCCATGCCCCAGCTGGTCAACACTGGGGGTCACCAAGCCATGCCCCAGCTGGTCAACACTGGGGTCACCAAGCCATGCCCCAGCTGGTCACACTGGGGTCACCAAGCCATGCCCCAGCTGGTCAACACTGGGGTCACCAAGCCATGCCCCAGCTGGTCAACACTGGGGTCTCCAAGCCATGCCCCAGCTGGTCAACACTGGGGTCACCAAGCCATGCCCCAGCTGGTCAACACTGGGGTCACCAAGCCATGCCCCAGCTGGTCAACACTGGGGTCACCAAGCCATGCCCCAGCTGGTCAACACTGGGGTCACCAAGCCATGCCCCAGCTGGTCAACACTGGGGTCACCAAGCCATGCCCCAGCTGGTCAACACTGGGGTCACCAAGCCATGCCCCAGCTGGTCAACACTGGGGTCACCAAGCCATGCCCAGGTGTAAATAGCTTTAATAAAATAATGTAAGAATATTCGACCTTAAGACATGGGTAAAATTGTCTCCAAGTCGCCTGGGTATTTTCCTGAAATGGATGAGTCCATCTGCCACTATTCTTAGAGGTGAGGCAGGCACCAGAGGTGAGGCAGGCACCAGAGGTGAGGCAGGCACCAGAGGTGAGGCAGGCACCAGAGGTGAGGCAGGCACCAGAGGTGAGGCAGGCACCAGAGGTGAGGCAGGCACCAGAGGTGAGGCAGGCACCAGAGGTGAGGCAGGCACCAGAGGTGAGGCAGGCACCAGAGGTGAGGCAGGCACCAGAGGTGAGGCAGGCACCAGAGGTGAGGCAGGCACCAAAGGTGAGGCAGGCACCAGAGGTGAGGCAGGCACCAGAGGTGAGGCAGGCACCAGAGGTGAGGCAGGCACCAGAGGTGAGGCAGGCACCAGAGGTGAGGCAGGAACCAGAGGTGGGGCAGGAACCAGAGGTGAGGCAGGCACCAGAGGTGGGGCAGGCACCAGAGGTGAGGCAGGCACCAGAGGTGAGGCAGGCACCAGAGGTGGGGCAGGCACCAAAGGTGAGGCAGGCACCAGAGGTGAGGCAGGCACCAGAGGTGAGGCAGGCACCAGAGGTGAGGCAGGCACCAGAGGTGGGGCAGGCACCAGAGGTGAGGCAGGCACCAGAGGTGGGGCAGGCACCAAAGGTGAGGCAGGCACCAGAGGTGGGGCAGGCACCAAAGGTGAGGCAGGCACCAGAGGTGAGGCAGGCACCAGAGGTGAGGCAGGCAACAAAGGTGAGGCAGGCACCAGAGGTGCCCAGCAGAGAGAGGGAGGCACTGTGCCACGCCCACACGGTGCCAACCACAGTGGGACGGGCCTCCGGCTTGTTACGGCCCAGCCGGCCCTCTCTCGCAACAATTAGGTCGTTATCCAGCATGAGCCGCCAAGCTGTCATAACGGAGGGGATCAAATTCCTATTTCTGTGTGACCCCCTGGCTTGTGGTGCTGGGTGACCCTGGCTTGTGGTGCTGGGTGACCCTGGCTTGTGGTGCTGGGTGACCCTGGCTTGTGGTGCTGGGTGACCCTGGCTTGTGGTGCTGGATGACCCCTGGCTTGTGGTACTGGGTGACCCTGGCTTGTGGTGCTGGGTGACCCTGGCTTGTGGTGCTGGGTGACCCTGGCTTGTGGTGCTGGGTGACCCTGGCTTGTGGTGCTGGGTGACCCCTGGCTTGTGGTGCTGGGTGACCCTGGCTTGTGGTGCTGGGTGACCCAGGCTTGTGGTGCTGGGTGACCCTGGCTTGTGGTGCTGGGTGACCCTGGCTTGTGGTGCTGGGTGACCCCTGGCTTGTGGTACTGGGTGACCCTGGCTTGTGGTGCAGGGTGACCCTGGCTTGTGGTGCTGGGTGACCCTGGCTTGTGGTGCTGGGTGACCCTGGCTTGTGGTGCTGGGTGACCCTGGCTTGTGGTGCTGGGTGACCCTGGCTTGTGGTGCTGGGTGACACTGGCTTGTGGTGCTGGGTGACCCTGTCTTGTGGTGCTGGGTGACCCTGGCTTGTGGTGCTGGGTGACCCCTGGCTTGTGGTGCTGGGTGACCCCAGGCTTGTGGTGCTGGGTGACCCCTGGCTTGTGGTGCTGGGTGACCCCTGGCTTGTGGTGCTGGGTGACCCTGGCTTGTGGTGCTGGGTGACCCCAAGCTTGTGGTGCTGGGTGACCCTGGCTTGTGGTACTGGGTGACCCCTGGCTTGTGGTGCTGGGTGACCCTGGCTTGTGGTGCTGGGTGACCCTGGCTTGTGGTGCTGGGTGACCCTGGCTTGTGGTACTGGGTGACCCTGGCTTGTGGTGCTGGGTGACCCCTGGCTTGTGGTGCTGAGTGACCCTGGCTTGTGGTACTGGGTGACCCTGGCTTGTGGTACTGGGTGACCCTGGCTTGTGGTGCTGGGTGATCCTGGCTTGTGGTGCTGGGTGACCCAGGTTTGTGGTGCTGGGTGACCCTGGCTTGTGGTGCTGGGTGACCCTGGCTTGTGGTGCTGGGTGACCCTGGCTTGTGGTGCTGGGTGACCCCTGGCTTGTGGTGCTCAGTGACCCAAACTTGTGGTGCTGGGTGACCCTGGCTTGTGGTGCTGGGTGACCCTGGCTTGTGGTGCTAGGTGACCCCTGGCTTGTGGTGCTGGGTAACCCTGGCTTGTGGTGCTGGGTGACCCTGGCTTGTGGTACTGGGTGACCCTGGCTTGTGGTGCTGGGTGACCCTGGCTTGTGGTGCTGGGTGACCCAGGTTTGTGGTGCTGGGTGACCCAGGCTTGTGGTGCTGGGTGACCCAGGCTTGTGGTGCTGGGTGACCCTGGCTTGTGGTGCTGGGTGACCCTGGCTTGTGGTGCTGGGTGACCCAGGCTTGTGGTGCTGGGTGACCCTGGCATGTGGTGCTGGGTGACCCTGGCTTGTGGTGCTGGGTGACCCTGGCTTGTGGTGCTGGGTGACCCTGGCTTGTGGTGCTGGGTGACCCTGGCTTGTGGTGCTGGGTGACCCTGGCTTGTGGTGCTGGGTGACCCTGGCTTGTGGTGCTGGGTGACCCCTGGCTAGTGGTGCTGCGTGACCCCTGGCTTGTGGTGCTGGGTGACCCCTGGCTTGTGGTGCTGGGTGACCCTGGCTTGTGGTACTGGGTGACCCTGGCTTGTGGTGCAGGGTGACCCTGGCTTGTGGTGCTGGGCGACCCAGGCTTGTGGTGCTGGGCGACCCAGGCTTGTGGTGCTGGGTGACCCCTGGCTTGTGGTACTGGGTGACCCTGGCTTGTGGTGCTGGGTGACCCTGGCTTGTGGTGCTGGGTGACCCTGGCTTGTGGTGCTGGGTGACCCTGGCTTGTGGTGCTGGGTGACCCTGGCTTGTGGTGCTGGGTGACCCTGGCTTGTGGTGCTGGGTGACCCTGGCTTGTGGTGCTGGGTGACCCTGGCTTGTGGTGCAGGGTGACCCTGGCTTGTGGTGCTGGATGACCCTGGCTTGTTGTACTGGGTGACCCTGGCTTGTTGTACTGGGTGACCCTGGCTTGTGGTGCTGGGTGACCCCTGGCTTGTGGTGCTGGGTGACCTTGGCTTGTGGTACTGGGTGACCCTGGCTTGTGGTACTGGGTGACCCTGGCTTGTGGTGCTGGGTGACCCAGGCTTGTGGTGCTGGGTGACCCAGGCTTGTGGTGCTGGGTGACCCCTGGCTTTTGGTGCTGGGTGACCCTGGCTTGTGATGCTGGGTGACCCTGGCTTGTGGTGCTGGGTGACCCTGGCTTGTGGTGCTGGGTGACCCTGGCTTGTGGTGATGGGTGACCCTGGCTTGTGGTGCTGGGTGACCCTGGCTTGTGGTGCTGGGTGACCCTGGCTTGTGGTACTGGGTGACCCCTGGCTTGTGGTGCTGGGTGACCCAGGCTTGTGGTGCTGGGTGACCAAGGCTTGTGGTGCTGGGTGACGTCTGGTTTGTGGTGCTGGGTGACCCCTGGCTTGTAGTGCTGGGTGACCCTGGCTTGTGGTGCTGGGTGACCCTGGCTTGTGGTGCTGGGTGACCCTGGCTTGTGGTACTGGGTGACCCCTGGCTTGTGGTGCTGGGTGACCCAGGCTTGTGGTGCTGGGTGACCCTGGCTTGTGGTGCTGGGTGATCCTGGCTTGTGGTGCTGGGTGACCCTGGCTTGTGGTGCTGGGTGACCCTGGCTTGTGGTACTGGGTGACCCTGGCTTGTGGTACTGGGTGACCCCTGGCTTGTGGTGCTGGGTGACCCAGGCTTGTGGTGCTGGGTGACCCTGGCTTGTGGTGCTGGGTGACCCTGGCTTGTGGTGCTGGATGACCCCTGGCTTGTGGTGCTGGGTTACCCTGGCTTGTGGTGCTGGGTAACCCTGGCTTGTGGTGCTGGGTGACCCTGGCTTGTGGTGCTGGGTGACCCAGGCTTGTGGTGCTGGGTGACCCCTGGCTTGTGGTGCTGGGTGACCCTGGCTTGTGGTGCTGGGAGACCCTGGCTTGTGGTGCTGGGTGACCCTGGCTTGTGGTGCTGGGTGACCCTGGCTTGTGGTGCTGGGTGACCCTGGCTTGTGTTGCTGTGTGACTCTGGCTTGTGGTGCTGGGTGACCCTGGCTTGTGGTGCTGGGTGACCCAGGCTTGTGGTGCTGGGTGACCCCTGGATTGTGGTGCTGGGTGACCCCTGGCTTGTGGTGCTGGGTGACTCTGGCTTGTGGTGCTGGGTGACCCTGGCTTGTGGTACTGGGTGACCCAGGCTTGTGGTGCTGGGTGACCCTGGCGTATGGTGCTGGGTGACCCCTGGCTTATGGCACTGGGTGACCCAGGCTTGTGGTGCTGGGTGACCCTGGCTTGTGGTGCTGGGTGACCCCTGGCTTGTGGCGCTGGGTGACCCAGGCTTATGGTGCTGGGTGACCCTGGCTTGTGGTGCTGGGTGACCCCTGGCTTGTGGTGCTGGGTGACCCTGGCTTGTGGTGCTGGGTGACCCCTGGCTTGTGGTACTGGGTGACCCCTGGCTTGTGGTGCTGGGTGACCCTGGCTTGTGGTGCTGGGTGACCCCAGGCTTGTGGTGCTGGGTGACCCCTGGCTTGTGGTACTGGGTGACCCCTGGCTTGTGGTGCTGGGTGACCCTGGCTTGTGGTGCTGGGTGACCCTGGCTTGTGGTGCTGGGTGACCCCTGGCTTGTGGTGCTGGGTAACCCCTGGGTTGTGGTACTGGGTGACCCTGGCTTGTGGTGCTGGGTGACCCTGGCTTGTGGTGCTGGGTGACCCCTGGCTTGTGGTGCTGGGTGACCCCTGGCTTGTGGTGCTGGGTGACCCCTGGCTTGTGGTACTGGGTGACCCTGGCTTGTAGTGCTGGGTGACCCTGGCTTGTGGTGCTGGGTGACCCTGGCTTGTGGTGCTGGGTGCCCCTGGCTTGTGGTACTGGGTGACCCCTGGCTTGTGGTGCTGGGTGACCCTGGGTTGTGGTGCTGGGTGACCCCTGGCTTGTGGTGCTGGGTGACCCTGGCTTGTGGTGCTGGGTGACCCTGGCTTGTGGTGCTGGGTGACCCTGGCTTGTGGTGCTGGGCGACCCTGGCTTGTGGTGCTGGGTGACCCTGGGTTGTGGTGCTGGGTGACCCTTGGCTTGTGGTACTGGGTGACCCTGGCTTGTGGTGCTGGGTGACCCTGGCTTGTGGTGCTGGGTGACCCTGGCTTGTGGTGCTGGGTGACCCTGGCTTGTGGTGCTGGGTGACCCCTGGCTTGTGGTGCTGGGTGACCCTGGCTTGTGGTGCTGGGTGACCCTGGCTTGTGGTGCTGGGTGACCCTGGCTTGTGGTGCTGGGTGACCCTGGCTTGTGGTGCTGGGTGACCCTGGCTTTTGGTGCTGGGTGACCCCTGGCTTGTGGTACTGGGTGACCCTGGCTTGTGGTGCTGGGTGACCCTGGCTTGTGGTGCTGGGTGACCCTGGCTTGTGGTGCTGGGTGACCCCTGGCTTGTGGTGCTGGGTGACCCTGGCTTGTGGTGCTGGGTGACCCTGGCTTGTGGTGCTGGGTGACCCTGGCTTGTGGTGCTGGGTGACCCTGGCTTGTGGTGCTGGGTGACCCTGGTGTTCAACACCTGCTTCTTGACTACCATCAGAATTGAAAATAAAGACATTACATTTTATTACATGGGACCCTTAAGACCTGACACTTAAATTATTAAGCACATCTAGGTGAGTACACATAAACGCACGCATGTGCACACACACACACACACACACACACACACACACACACACACACACACACACACACACACACACACACACACACACTGGCGTGAAGTCACCAGTGGCGTCCCACAGGGCTCTGTATTCAGTCCTATCCTATTTCTGATATACGTAAATGATCTCCCAGAGGGTGTAGACTCATTCCTCTCAATGTTTGCTGACGACGTCAAAATTATGAGAAGGATTAAGACAGAGGAGGACAGCTTGAGGCTTCAAGAAGACTTGGACAAGCTGCAGGAATGGTCGAACAAATGGCTGTTAGAGTTTAATCCAAGCAAATGTAATGTAATGAAGATAGATGTACGGAGTAGGAGACCAGATACAAGGTATCATTTGGGAGACGAAATACTTCAAGAGTCAGAGAGAGAGAGAAAGACCTGGGGGTTGATATCACGCCAGACCTGTCCCCTGAAGCTCATATCATGAGGATAACATCAGCGGCATATGCCAGATTGGCTAACATAAGAACGGACTTTAGAAACTTGTGTAAGGAATCTTTCAGAACGTTATATACCACAAATGTCAGACCAATCCTGGAGTATGCGGCTCCAGCATAGAGTCCATATCTAGTCAAGCATAAGACTAAACTGGAAAAGGTTCAAAGGTTTGCCACCAGACTAGTACCCGAGCTGAGAGGTATGAGCTACGAGGAGAGACTACGGGAATTAAACCTCACTTCGTTGGAAGACAGAAGAGTTAGGGGGAACATGATCACCACATTCAAGATTCTCAAGGGAATCGATAGAGTAGATAAAGACAGTACAGTAGATAAAGGGGTACACGCACTAGGGGACACAGGTGGAAACTGAGTGCCCAAATGAGCCACAGAGATATTAGAAAGAACTTTTTTAGTGTCAGAGTGGTTGACAAATGGAATGCATTAGGAAGTGATGTGATGGAGGCTGACTCCATACACAGTTTCAAGTGTAGATATGATAGAGCCCGATAGGCTCAGGAACCTGTATACCTGTTGATTGATGGTTGAGAGGCGGGACCAAAGAGCCAGAGCTCAACCCCCGCAAAAACAATTAGGTGAGTACAATTAGGTGAGAATACACACACACACACACACACACACACACACACACACACACACACACACACACACACACACAAACACAATACGCTTTCGATCAAAGCGAAAAAGCAACCTAAATTACTACACAGCCATATAAGAAGAAAAATGTCGGTGAACGACCAAGTGACAAGACTAAGGAAGACAGAGGGGGCATATACTGAAAGTGACAAGGGAATCTGCGAGGCACTGAATGCCAGTTTCCATGGAGTGTTCACAACCGAGCCTGAGCAGCTCCCATTGTTGGAAGAGATTACCCTAAATGAAAGACTATCAGATATAGAGGTGACAGCAGAGGAGGTAATGAAACAGTTGACAACACTGGATGCAACTAAAGCGGTTGGACCAGACAAAGTATCACCGTGGATATTAAAAGAAGCAGCGAGGGCCCTCAGTGTGCCTCTGGCAATGATCTTTAATGAGTCACTTATGTCGTGAGAATTGCCCAGTTGCTGGAAAAGGGCAAATGTTGTACCGATTTTCAAGAAAGGTGATAGGGAGGAGGCACTTAACTATAGACCCGTATCACTGACAAGCATCCCTCCTAAAATACTTGAAAGAATAATTAGGTTAAGACTGACTGCACTCCTAGAGAACATTAGGTTTGTGAACAAACATCAACATGGGTTCTGGAAAGGGAAATCTTGCCTATCAAACCTTTTGGAATTCTATGATAAAATAACGAGGATAAGACAGGACAGAGATGGTTGGTCAGACTGCATATTTCTGGACTGCCAAAAAGCCTTTGATACAGTACCACAGATGAGACTGCTATTCAAACTTGAGAAGCAGGCAGGAGTAAGCGGAAAGGCCCTAGCTTGGGTAAGGAACTACCTAACAGGGAGCCAGAGAGTTACGGTAAGGGGCGAGAAGTCGGACTGGCGAACAGTAACGAGTGGAGTACCTCAAGGATCGGTGCTGGGACCAATTCTATTTCTAATATATGTTAACGACATGTTTACAGGCGTAGAGTCCTACATGTCGATGTTCGCGGATGACGCAAAGTTGATGAGAAGAGTTTTGACAGATGAGGATGTAGGATACTCCAAGAGGACTTGAACAGGTTGCAGAGATGGTCAGAGAAATGGTTACTGGAGTTCAACACGAGCAAATGTAAAGTTATGGAATGAGACTAGGTGATAGGAGACCAAAGGGACAGTACACAATGAAGGGGAACAGCCTACCTGTGACGACGCGAGAAAGAGACCTGGGCGTGGACGTAACACCTAATCTATCTCCTGAAGCACATATAAATAGGATAACGACAGCAGCGTACTCTACACTGGCAAAAGTTAAAACATCATTCAGAAACCTAAGTAAGGAGGCATTTAGGGTGCTTTACACTGCCTACGTCAGGCCAGTCTTAGAGTATGCTGCGCCATCATGGAGTCCCCACCTGAAGAGACACATAAGGAAACTAGAAAAGGTTCAGAAGTTTGCAACGAGACTCGTCCCAGCGTTACAAGGGATGGGGTATGAAGAGCGCCTGAAGGAACTGAGCCTTACGACACTAGAAAAAAGAAGGGAGAGGGGGGATATGATAGTAACATATAAAATACTCAGGGGGATTGACAGAGTGGACATAGACGAAATGTTCACACGGAACAGAAACAGAACGAGGGGACATGGGCGGAAGCTGGAAACTCAGATGAGTCACAGAGATGTTGGGAAGTTTTCTTTTAGCGTGAGAGTAGTGGGAAAATGGAATGCACTTAAGGAACAGGTTGTTGAAGCAAATACTATTCATAATTATAAAACCAGGTATGATAATGAAACAGGACCAGAGTCATTGCTGTAAACAATCGATGGCTCGAAAGGCGGGATCCAAGAGTCAATGCTCAATCCTGCAGACTCAAATAGGTGAGTACAAATAGGTGATTACACACTATAGAAATAACAGGGCACTTGAGAGCAAAGAAGGTTACCAGAGAGCCAGGAATGAATATGTCATGGTGAGAAGAGAGGCAGAAGGGCAATATGAAAATAACATCGCAATCAAGGCAAAGACTCAACCTAAATTACTGCACAGCCACATCAGGAGAAAGACAACAGTGAAGGAACAAGTAATGAAACTGAAGATAGGGGCAGACAGATTCACTACAAACGACAAAGAAGTTTGCGGGGGAACTCAATAAGAACTCCAGGAGGTCTTCACATTAGAGCAAGGAGAATTTCCAAAGATATGAGAGGGAATAGTTAACCAGGCACCACTAGAGAAATTTGAGATTACCAGTGGGGATGTAAGGAATCTTTTTTCTAGAGTTGGATGTGACAAAAGCCATAGGCCCGGATGGAATATCACCATGGATACTAAAGGAAGGAGCCAAAGCATTGTGCCTGCCACTCTCCATGGTGTATATAAAAATCACTGGTAACAGGTGAACTGACAAAAATGTGGAAGATATACAAAACACAGTCTCAATATACACGATACAGACAGGAGGCACTGAACTACAGGCCAGTGTCCCTAACTTACATACCATGCAAGTTAACGGAGAAGATTGTGCAAAAAAAGCTAGTAGAACATCTGAGAGTGAAGGAACTTTGTGTCACAACATCAACATGGTTTCAGGGATGGCAAGTCCTGCCTCACAGGATTAATTGAATTCTACGATCAGGCAACAAGAATCAGACAAGAAAGAGTGAATGGTGGGCAGACTCCATATTTTGGAATTGCCAGAAAGCCTTTGACACAGTGCCACATCAGAGAATAGTGCGAAAGCTGGAGATGCAGACAGGAGTGAAAGGGAAGATACTCCATTGGATAAGGGAGTACCTAAGCAACAGAAGACAGCGAGTCACTCTGAGGGGTGAGGTCTCAGATTGGCGAGGAGTCACCAGTGGAGTACCGCAGGGTTCAGTCCTTGGACCTATACTGTTTCTGATATTTGTAAATGATCTTCCAGAGCGTATAGAATCATTCCTCTCATTGCTTGCTGATGATGCAAAAATCATGAGGAGGATTAAGACGGAGAAAGAAAGAATGAGACTACAAGATGACCTAGATAGACTGAATGAATGGTCCAACAAATGGCTATTAAAGGTCAACCCAAGTAAATGTAAGATAATGAAACTAGGCGGTGGAAACAGGAGGCCAGACACAGGATACCGAATGGGAGATGAAGTCCTTCATGAAACGAACAGGGAGAAAGATCTAGGAGTTGATATCACACCAAACCTGTCTCCTAAAAGGGCTAGTAGATAGTTTATTAAAAGTTGTTCAATGTCAACCAATATTTTTTGACTAGTTGCATATAAAAAGGGTTGCAATTGTTTCAAGTTTCCGTATTGGAGCCTAAATAGAAAGGGAGATTAAATTTTTTTTTGTTTTTTTCAACGAATATTACACATTTTTAAGTGAGTTGAAACTTTTCACATTTTCAGATATAATCATTCTATGACACTTTTCTGACACATTAGCATATAATAAAGGATCTGAGGCCGGGCATTTTCCAAAACATGTTTGGTTTTCCTAATACAAATAGTCAAAGTTCCCCTCCAAAAAATATGCAAATGTAACATGTTTATTGATTTTATAAAATCAATCAATGAACTTAGGGAAAAACGCTGGCCCCAGATTTTAGAGACATAACGTTTACATATAAGGTGTAAGTTTCATGTAAATTGAATAAAAAATGAAAGTTATATGAACATTTATGTTACTTGAAAAAATAAGTAAAAAATAAAGTGTAAGGTGCTGGCATCTGTGGCTGAGGTTGAGATCAACCAATTACCTCTAACACTGGCACTCTTACAGTTAGGCTTATGTACAGTCAGGTAAATAAGTTTCATGCAAATCGCCCAATAAACAAGTAAAATAAAATTTACAAAAAACTTAATTTTTTTTAATAAAACTAATTATAATTTTTTTAATTATATGCTATTGTGATATATAAGAGTCATAGACATGGTTTCAGTTGACACTTGTGTTTGATAATCGTTTTTGACCATTTTGGAAAAATTTTGACACCTAATTCAATATTTTTTTCTCCCTCCAATTAATGCCTCGATGCTGAGACTTGGACCAGATGAAACTCTTTTCATATACAACTCGTCAAAAAAGTTTGATCGAAATCGAACAATTAAAAAAAATTATCTATTGGCACTTAAGCCCACATAAAAAGAATAACATCTGCGGCGTATGCGAGGCTGGCTAACATCAGAACAGCGTTCAGAAACCTGTGTAAGGAATCATTCAGAATCTTGTATACCACATATGTAAGACCAATCCTGGAGTATGCGGCCCCCGCACGGAGCCCGTACCTTGTCATGCACAAGACGATGCTCAAAAAAGTTCAGAGGTATGCCACTAGGTTAGTCCCAGAACTAAGAGGCATGAGTTACGAGGAAAGGCTGCGGGAAATGCACCTCACGACACAAGAAGACATTAGAGTAAGGGGAGACTTGATCACTACCTACATAATTAAAGTGTTCGAAATGCTTTTCGGTTTCGTCCCCCGAAACCGTAGGGACAAAACTAGCGTCCCCGCGGCCCGGTCCTCGACCAGGTCTCCTTTTTGTTACACATCCCCAGGAAGCAGCCCGTAGCAGCTGTCTAACTCTCAAGTACCTATTTACTGCTAGGTAACAGGGGGGGGGCATCAGGGTGAAAGAAACTCCACCGGGGATCAAACCCGGAACCTCAGGACTACGAACCCGAAGCGCTGTCCAATCAGCTGTCAGGCCCTTACAGGGCCTTATAGGGTAGATAAAGATAGACAGTTTAACACGGGTGGGACGCGAACAAGGCGACACAGGTGGAAACTGAGTACCCAAATGAGCCACAGGGACGTTAGAAAGAACTTTTTCAGTGTCAAAGTAGTTAACAGGTGGAATGCATTAGGCAGTGATGTGGTGGAGGCTGACTCCATACACAGTTTCAAATGAAGATATGATAGAGCCCAATAGGCTCAGGAACCTGTACACCAGTTGATTGACGGTTGAGAGGCGGGACCAAAGAGCCAGAGCTCAACCCCCCAAGCACAATTAGGTGAGTACAAGTAGGGAGTACACACACACACACACACACACACACACACACACACACACACACACACACACACACACACACACACACACACACACACACACACACACACACACACACAGACACACACACACACACACACACACACACACACACACACAGACACACACACACACACACACACACACACACACACACACACACACACACACACACACACACACACACATACATTAGGGACATATAACTATGTCTATGCACATAACCAGGTAATTCTAGGGTGAGGCAGAAGTGGGCGAGCCACACAAGGCAGGGAGACCACTCGCCGCCAACAACACAAATGTTGCTTGATTTCCGGCTGTTATAGTCGCCAACATTATGAGTGTGGCAACAAACAGGCGTGGGACGGTGGGGGAGGGGGGGGGGCGTCTGTCAAATTACATATTTGTTCAATTGGATTCCGTCAGCCATTCGTCAAACGATAATTACTGTGGCGCCGGTGAAAATATGGCAGACTGTGATTTGTGCTTTCTCGCTGTCATTATGGAGGCTGTGTGCGTGTGCTCTCCTGGTTGTGCTTGCCGGGGGGTTGGGCTCTGGCTCTTTGGTCCCGCCTCTCATCTGTCACTCAACTGGTGCGCGCGCGCGTTTGTCTGTGTTTACTCACCTAGTTGTGCTTGCGGGGGTTGAGCTCTGCCTCTTTGGTCCCGCCTCTCAACTGTCAATCAACTGGTGTACAGGTTCCTGAACCTATTGGGCTCTATCATATCTTCATTTGAAACTGTGTATGGAGTCAGCCTCCACCACATCACTGCCTAATGCATTCCACCTGTTAACTACTCTAACACTGAAAAAGTTCTTTCTATAAAGTCTTTGTGGCTCATTTGGGTACACAATTTCTACCTGTGTCGCTTTGTGCGAGTACCACCTGTGGTAAATAATCTGTCCTCATCTACCCTGTTAATTCCCGTGAGAATTTTGTATATGGTGATCATGTCTCCCCAGTGATCCTATGCAAGAGTACATATGTACCTGAACCTACTAATGAATGCCAGTGCTAGCTGTTAAGTGTGAAAAGGGTGTTGCTGTCTACCCTGTCTGGGTGTTGCTGTTTGTTACGGTATCGACACCATCGTCGGAGTGTGGCGGGGCAGTTCCAGCGCCATCTATGAGTCTGCATTCAAACTTCCCTGGTATTGGACATTATGTGGACAACGCCATCTGTTGGTGGTGGCGTGGCAGCGATGTATGGCTCCAGTTTCCTGCCCTAGTTAGTAAGAGAGGTCGTTGGGAATGATGGGTGGCGTTTGGTGGGTGGCGTGTCAAGATGAGCGCCATCTAGGTTGTGGGTACAAGGCACAATGTGAACTCCCCGGTGAACGAGTGTTACTCTATGGTTTCCCCAGTGTTCTGTCCATCATCTTCTTCTTCTTTTAGATTTAGCTACTCAGAACGAAGTGTCCATGTAGCACGGGCTATGGTGAGCCCGTAAACTGTCCATCTAATTAATGACGTTTTTATATCCACAGAAGTGACGTGTGGAGGCCATTGTACTGAGGAAGGCAGTTTACCTTGGGCAGTCCACGAACTCTTAGCTTGGTCCTTGAAGAAGACTAAGGATGCCGCCGTCGATGTGAGCAGTGTGTTAGCTGCTAATATATGCCGTGTTGGTACAGATCGACGTACCCGGGATTGGTTTGTAAGAGTTGTCGACGACAGTGATGTGCGTATTGTGAAGTGCTGCTAGCAAGCTGGTAGAGGCTTGTGCCAGGGTGTTCACTACCCCTGTATATGGCTGCTGGAGACCCCTGTCAGCGTGGTGTTGAAGTCCTCTGCCAGTGAGTGCCTGGAGAGGGAAGGTGGGGTGTAGGCACCTCGTGATGCTGTGTCCTGGACTGGCCCACCTGAAAGGTGAACTCGCCAGTGTTGTCCTGTACGAGTGGATAAGGAACTGTGAGAGTGGAAACACTGGACGTGACGAACACTGCTGAAGTATGTGTCCTGCGTGAGACACAATTATAAATAAATGTGGTAATAATCATATATAATATATATATATATATATAAATATATATATATATATATATATATATATATATATATATATATATATATAATATATATATATATAATATATATAATATAATTTTAATGGTGAAGGTTAATATATTGGTTAAGGGAATCGTGTGTTGTTTACCCCCCCCCCTTTATTTATTCATTGCACTACTACGCTTCTTGAAAGTATACTACCGACGTGGGGTGGGATACTATAAGACAGGTTATACCATCAAGAACCCGGTTACTGGTCCATAGTGGCCGCGACACTGTAAGGCGACCCCATAGAAGCACTCAACGTGCACTGACTTATATAGTAAGTTTTCTTCACAAGAATATAGCGAGGAGGAGAGCGCTACAACAGCAGGCAGGAGGCTTGGACACCCATGTGCATGGGTAATAGGCTTACAGGTTCCGGAAGATGAGAGGAAATGTCAGCACTGTGGAGAAATGCCCGACACACCACTGCAACATTATCTAACACAGTGCACAGTTACAACCACAACAGACCACTGGAACATTATCTAACACAGTGCACAGTTACAGCCACAACAGACCACTGGAACATTATCTAACACAGTGCATAGTTACAGACACAACAGACCACTGGAACATTATCTAACACAGTGCACAGTTACAGCCACAACAGACCACTGGAACATTATCTAACACAGTGCACAGTTACAGCCACAACAGACCACTGCAACATTATCTAACACAGTGCACAGTTACAGCCACAACAGACCACTGGAACATTATCTAACACAGTGCACAGTTACAGACACAACAGACCACTGCAACATTATCTAACACAGTGCACAGTTACAGCCACAACAGACCACTGGAACATTATCTAACACAGTGCACAGTTACAGCCACAACAGACCACTGCAACATTATCTAACACAGTGCACAGTTACAGCCACAACAAACCACTGGAACATTATCTAACACAGTGCTCAGTTACAGCCACAACAGACCACTGGAACATTATCTAACACAGTGCACAGTTACAGCCACAACAGACCACTGGAACATTATCTAACACAGTGCACAGTTACAGCCACAACAGACCACTGGAACATTATCTAACACAGTGCACAGTTACAGCCACAACAGACCACTGGAACATTATCTAACACAGTGCACAGTTACAGCCACAACAGACCACTGGAACATTATCTAACACAATGCACAGTTACAGCCACAACAGACCACTGGAACATTATCTAACACAGTGCACAGTTACAGCCACAACAGACCACTGGAACATTATCTAACACAGTGCACAGTTACAGCCACAACAGACCACTGGAACATTATCTAACACAGTGCACAGTTACAGCCACAACAGACCACTGGAACATTATCTAACACAGTGCACAGTTACAGCCACAACAGACCACTGGAACATTATCCAACACAGTGCACAGTTACAGACACAACAGACCACTGGAACATTATCTAACACAGTGCACAGTTACAGCCACAACAGACCACTGGAACATTATCTAACACAGTGCACAGTTACAGCCACAACAGACCACTGGAACATTATCTAACACAGTGCACAGTTACAGCCACAACAGACCACTGGAACATTATCTAACACAGTGCACAGTTACAGCCACAACAGACCACTGGAACATTATCTAACACAGTGCACAGTTACAGCCACAACAGACCACTGCAACATTATCTAACACAGTGCACAGTTACAGCCACAACAGACCACTGCAACATTATCTAACACAGTGCACAGTTACAGCCACAACAGACCACTGGAACATTATCTAACACAGTGCACAGTTACAGCCACAACAGACCACTGGAACATTATCTAACACAGTGCACAGTTACAGCCACAACAGACCACTGGAACATTATCTAACACAGTGCACAGTTACAGCCACAACAGACCACTGGAACATTATCTAACACAGTGCACAGTTACAGCCACAACAGACCACTGCAACATTATCTAACACAGTGCACAGTTACAGCCACAACAGACCACTGGAACATTATCCAACACAGTGCACAGTTACAGCCACAACAGACCACTGGAACATTATCCAACACAGTGCACAGTTACAGCCACAACAGACCACTGGAACATTATCTAGCACAGTGCACAGTTACAGCCACAACAGACCACTGCAACATTATCTAACACAGTGCACAGTTACAGACACAACAGACCACTGGAACATTATCCAACACAGTGCACAGTTACAGACACAACAGACCACTGGAACATTATCCAACACAGTGCACAGTTACAGACACAACAGACCACTGCAACATTATCTAACACAGTGCACAGTTACAGACCCAACAGACCACTGCAACATTATCTAACACAGTGCACAGTTACAGCCTCAACAGACCACTGGAACATTATCTAACACAATACACAGTTACAAACCCATTAAGATTTCAACTTAGATTCAACAGAGCAGAAGAAGTTGTTAAACACATGGGACAAAATCTTACTGAAGCGACCATACGAGTCATAACTACTTGTACACAAAAACAGAAACAAGTAACACTTAGTGGGCCAGCCAGAGGCTTAGGGCCCGCGCAGTGGGCCAGCCAGAGGCTTAGGGCCCGCACAGTGGGCCAGCCAGAGGCTTAGGGCCCGCGCAGTGGGCCAGCCAGAGACTTAGGGCCCGCGCAGTGGGCCAGCCAGAGGCTTAGGGCCCGCGCAGTGGGCCAGCCAGAGACTTAGGGCCCGCGCAGTGGGCCAGCCAGAGACTTAGGGCCCGCGCAGTGGGCCAGCCAGAGACTTAGGGCCCGCGCAGTGGGCCAGCCAGAGACTTAGGGCCCGCGCAGTGGGCCAGCCAGAGGACTTAGGGCCCGCGCAGTGGGCCAGCCAGAGACTTAGGGCCCGTGCAGTGGGCCAGCCAGAGGCTTAGGGCCCACGCAGTGGGCCAGCCAGAGGCTTAGGGCCCGCGCAGTGGGCCAGCCAGAGGCTTAGGGCCCGCGCAGTGGGGCCAGCCAGAGGCTTAGGGCCGCGCAGTGGGCCAGCCAGAGGCTTAGGGGCCCGCGCAGTGGGCCAGCCAGAGGCTTAGGGCCCGCGCAGTGGGCCAGCCAGAGGCTTAGGGCCCGCGCAGTGGGCCAGCCAGAGACTTAGGGCCCGCGCAGTGGGCCAGCCAGAGGCTTAGGGCCCGCGCAGTGGCCAGCCAGAGACTTAGGGCCCGCGCAGTGGGCCAGCCAGAGACTTAGGGCCTGCGCAGTGGGCCAGCCAGAGACTTAGGGCCCGCGCAGTGGGCCAGCCAGAGACTTAGGGCCCGCGGCAGTCCTCCCTGGGAAAAAAGCAGCAGATACAAGGGAAATAAGGAATAAAGGGATAAGGAGATAGAGAGGAATGGTGAAGCAGCAATCTCCGTGGCGCAGTGGTAAAATACTCATCCTGCGCTTCGCCAACGATTTGACCTGGGTTCGTATCCTTGCCAGGGAGGCTGGGCACCAATCCTTAACTGTACGCCTCTGTTTACCCAGCAGTAAATGGGGTACCTGGTTGTTAAACCATTTGGCGGGGTTCGTATTCCAGGGGAAATTAGAGTAAGGACCTGTGGGAAACGGTATGCGTGGCTGGTGGTTATCTTGTAGGTTATCTTGAGATGATTTTGGGGCTTTAGTGTCCCCGCGGCCCGGTCCTCGACCAGGCCTCCACCCCCCAGGAAGCAGCGCGTGACAGCTGACTAACTCCCAGGTACCTATTTACTGCTAGGTAACAGGGGCATTCAGGGTGAAAGAAACTTTGCCCATTTGTTTCCGCCTCGCCTCGTGGTGGTGGACAAGACTGTAACAAATCTTGTATAAAACTCGAAACAATACTGTAACCACCTAAGGGAGCCGGTCGGCCGAGCGGGACAGCACGCTGGACTTGTGATCCTGTGGTCCTGGGTTCGATCCCAGGCGCCGGCGAGAAACATTGGGCAGAGTTTCTTTCACCCTATGCCCCTGTTACCTAGCAGTAAAATAGGTACCTGGGTGTTAGTCAGCTGTCACGGGCTGCTTCCTGGGGGTGGAGGCCTGGCTGAGGACCGGGCCGCGGGGACACTAAAGCCCCGAAATCAATCACAAGATAACCTCAAGATAACTTTCCGGAGTTCCTCAGTAATGTCCACAACAGCTTCATGAATCATTCTAACCAACATCCTCCCTCCCCCAACCACTTGGGCTAGACGGAAGAGCGACGGTCTCGCGTCATGCAGGTCGGCGTTCAATCCCGACCGTCCAAGTGGTTGGGCACCATTCCCTCCCCCCGTCCCATCCCAAATCCTTATCCTGACCCCTTCCCAGTGCTATATAGTCGTAATGGCTTAGCGATTTCTCCTGATAGTTCCCACCTTCCTAATCCACAAAAATAACAACCTTTGCTCCTGAGCACAATTAATCAGTGAGGTTCATCAATCAGCGTGAGGTTCACCAATCAGCGTGAGGTCCACCAATCAGAGTGAGGTCCACCAATCAGAGTGAGGTCCACCAATCAGACTGAGGTCCACCAATCAGACTGAGGTCCACCAATCAGTGTGAGGTCCACCAATCAGTGTGAGGTTTCACCAATCAGCGTGAGGTTCACCAATCAGCGTGAGGTTCACCAATCAGCGTGAGGTTCACCAATCAGCGTGAGGTCCACCAATCAGAGTGAGGTCCACCAATCAGCGTGAGGTCCACCAATCAGCGTGAGGTCC
>NC_091211.1:30471508-30479008 GCF_040958095.1 Procambarus clarkii | reverse complement strand
AGGCAGGTAGCCTAGACTACCGTGCACAGGCAGGTAGCCCTAGGCTACCGTGCACAGGCAGGTAGCCCTAGGCTACCGTGCACATATTGCTAGCCGAAACGCGTTTTTTCCGCTTCGTAAAGGTGAACTTTTATTTTATCCCGACTCCAGCTTCGCTCGACTGCGTAAAAGCGAACCAGATATTTCGGATAACAAAATCTTTTAATTTGAAACTTCTTTATTCGAATTTTAGAAAAAAAAAATGTTAATATTTTTAGAACAGGTGAAACCTTCTAACGGAAGTTACGGAATACCGAACAGAACAAGATAATTAAGGCAAACAGACCTGTCGTAAGTGAGACAGTTTGTATTAGGTAATAGAACTAATCTGTGGTACGTCTGTTGCTGCTGTTCTGTCTCTCTGTCTGTGTCTCTCTGTCTTTGTCTCTCTCTCTGTCTGTCTCTGTCTCTCCCTCGAGCGAACAGCACCTGAGCATCAGAATACAAGATACAGAGATATGATCTTGACATTGAAGATACAGAGAAGCACACATTAGGCAGACTACGCAGCCATTACCACAAAGCTTCCCTAACAGAAAAAAACACAAAACTGCCAAAATGTCTAAGAGCAGGCAACAAGGATCAATCCCGAATGAGGGAACTGAGCTACGAGGAAAGACTGAGGGAAATAAACTTAACCAAAGTGGGAGGAGAAACAGGTGACATGATAACAATATACAAGATCCTCGGGGAAACTGACCATGAACCAATGTTCAAGAGTAACGAAAAGACGAATTGGGGAACTCAGATGGAAACTACAGCCACAAATGAATCACAAATGAGTTATAACAGAATTTCTTCAGATCAAAATATGTACAAAAATTAAATAGCCTATATGCTTGAAATTTTCGAAACGCAATTGGCAATTTTTAAAAAGTTAAAAAAATGATAGAACTGAGAGATTGTATTGGAATAACAATAATAAAGGTTTGAGAAGGCCACTAGGGGAGTGTACACACACCCTCCCTATTGGGCCCAGAGAGTGTAATTATACAGATTTAAATCATAATTTTATTTTCATAAAATAACAAGCAGAAAATGATCAACTTGTCATCATGATTTTTGTCTATTTGATGACTTTTTGACAATACAAAATTAATACATATATTTTTTGTTTAATTAATTGCCTTGTTTGTTTTATAGACTGATGATCAATTATCATTAGTGAATATATTTATAATTACGTTACTCTAGAAATTGAGTTAAATGAACAGAGCGATGACTGCTAGGCCACCATGACGTGAGGTGTGGTCGGTGGTGGTGAGAGGTGAGGCGGCCCTCATGTGGGAGGGGGGGAGGGAGAGAGGGGGAGAGAGGGGGAGAGAGGGGGAGAGAGAGAGAGAGAGAGACAGAGAGAGACAGAGAGAGACAGAGAGAGACAGAGAGAGACAGAGAGAGAGAGAGAGAGAGAGAGAGAGAGAGAGAGAGAGAGAGAGAGAGAGAGAGAGAGAGAGAGACTTTAAGACTTAAGAGAGGGGGGGAACACTAAAGTTTTGACTGTGCCAATAAGGTAAGTTTGAAGGTTTGAAGAGCTGTCGATCAGACGTGTTCTGAATACCACTCATAACTCCTGTCTGAAACAAGTTCACCCTGTCTAAAACAGGCACACACTGTCTAATACTAGTATATCTCTTATAATACAAGTATATAAGGTCTAATACACAAAGGAGGTAATAAAGCAGAGGCAAAAAGTTGTTTATCAATAGCGCTAATATCTCACATCGTAAACATCTTGGAAAGTACTGAGGAGTAAGATCCCAAAACACATGAAATGGCAGCATCTACATAACCCAGGGAAACACAGGTTGAGAACACGGCGCTCCTACCTGCCACTCACAACTGCCTGTGTGTGTGTGAGTGTGTGTGTGTGTGTGTGTGTGTGTGTGTGTGTGTGTGTGAGTGAGTGAGTGAGTGAGTGAGTGAGTGAGTGAGTGAGTGAGTGTGTGTGTGTGTGTGTGTGTGTGTGTGTGTGTGTGTGTACTCACCTATTTGAACTCACCTAGTTGTGCTTGCGGGGGTTGAGCTCTGGCTCTTTGGTCCCGCCTCTCAACTGTCAATCAACTGGTGTACAGGTTCCTGAGCCTACTGGGCTCTATCATATCTACATTTCAAACTGTGTATGGAGTCAGCCTCCACCACATCACTGCCTAATGCATTCCACCTGTTAACTACTCTGACACTGAAAAAGTTATTTCTAACGTCCCTGTGGTTCATTTGGGTACTCAGTTTCCACCTGTGTCCCCTTGTTCGCGTACCACCAGTGTTGAATAGTTTATCTTTATCTAACATGTCAATTGCCCTGAGGATTTTGTAGGTAGTGATCATGTCTCCCCTCACTCTTCTGTCTTCCAGTGTCGTAAGGTGCATTTCCCGCAGCCTTTCCTCGTAACTCATGCCTCTTTGTTCTGGGACTAGTCTAGTGCATACCTCTGAACTTTTCCCAGCTTCGTCTTGTGCTTGACAAGGTACGGGCTCCATGGTGGGGCCGCATACTCCAGCATTGGTCTTACATATGTGGTATACAAGATTCTGAATGATTCCTGACACAGGTTCCTGAAGGCTGTTCTGATGTTAGCCAGCCTCGCATATGCCGCAGACGTAATTCTTTTCATGTGGGCTTCAGGAGACAGGTTTGGTGTGACATAAATTCCTAGATCTTTCTCTCTTTCCGTTTCATTAAGTTCTTCGTCTCTTATTCTGTATCTTGTGTCTGGCTTCCTGTTTCCACCGCCTAGTTTCATTACTTTGCATTTTCTCGGGTTAAACTTTAGCAGCCATTTGTTGGACCATTCATTTAGTCTGTCTAGGTCATCTTGTAGCCTCCTACTATCATCCTCTGTTTCAATCCTCCTCATAATTTTTGCATCATCAGCAAACATTGAGAGAAACGATTCTATACCCTCCGGGAGATCATTTACATATATCAGAAACAGTATAGGTCCAAGGACTGACCCCTGCGGGACTCCACTTGTGACGTCTCGCCAATCTGAGACCTCACCCCTCACAGTGACTCGTTGTCTTCTGTTACTTAGGTACTCCCTTATCCAACGGAGTACCTTCTCTTTCATTCCAGCCTGCATCTCCAGCTTTTTCACTAGCCTCTTGTATGGTACTGTATCAAAGGCTTTCTGGCAATCCAAAAATATGCAGTCTGCCCACCCCTCTCTTTCTTGCCTGATTTTTGTTGTCTGGTCGTAGAATTCAATTAACTCTGTGAGGCAGGACCTGCCATCCCTGAACCCATGTTGATGCTGTGTTACAAAGTTCTTTCGCTCCAGGTGCTCCACTAGCTTTCTTCGCACAACCTTCTCCATCAGCTTGCATGGTATGCAGGTTTGGGACACTGGCCTGTAGTTCAGTGCCTCCTGTCTATCCCCTTTCTTGTATATCGGAACTACATTAGCTGCTTTCCAAATTTCTGGCAGTTCCCCTGTTGCCAGTGATTTGTTATACACTATGGAGAGTGGCAGGCACAGTGCTTCTGCTCCCTTCTTTATTATCCAAGGGGAGATTCCATCAGGGCTTATAGCCTTTGTCACATCCAACTCTAGTAAACACTTCTTTACTTCCCCGCTGGTAATCTAGCACTCTCTCTCTCTCTTCTAAACTCTTCTAGAAAAACTCTTCTAGTGGTTCCTGGTTAACTATTCCCTCTCTTTTCTCTGAAATCTCTCCTTGCTCTAAGGTGAAGATCTCCTGGAATTTCTTATTCATTTCTTCACACACTTCCTTGTCGTTTGTAGTGAATCCTTCTACCCCTATCCTTAATTTCATAACCTGTTTCTTTACTGTTGTTTTTCTCCTTATGTGGCTATGTAACAATTTAGGCTGAGTCTTTGCCTTGCTTGCGATGTCATTTTCGTATTGTCTTTCTGCCTCTCTTCTCATCCTGACATATTCATTCCTGGCATTCTGGTATCTTTCTCTGCTCTCCAGTGTCCTGTTATTCCTATAGTTTCTCCATGCCCTTTTACTTTGCTGCTAAGCTAGCCTACATCTCTGATTAAACCATGGGTTTCTCATCTTCATTTCATTATTTTCCTTTTGGACTGGGACAAACTTGTTTGTTGCTTCCTTGCACTTCTGCATGATGAAGTCCACAATGTCTTGGGCTGTTTTTTACCTGAGCTCTGTTTCCCATGTTGTATGTTAGGAATTTTCTTAACTCCTTATAGTTACCCTTTCGGAATGCCAGTTTTTTGTTTTCAGTATCCCTCCTCGAGTTCAATAAATCTTCCTCAACCAGATACTCAAACGCCAGTACACTGTGGTCGCTAATTCCTACTGGGTCCTCAAAGCCGATTTCCCTTATGTCGGAGTCGTTCAGAGTGAAGAGGTCGTACAGTCGTTCAGAGGTCGAGTCTCGCTGGTTCATCGTTTCCTCTCATCCTAGTGGGTTCTCAGACATGTTGGCTTGGAAAGTTTCTTGTCACCACCTCCATTAGTTTGGCTCTCCATGTAGCATCTCCTCCATGCGGTTCCTTGTTCTCCCAGTCTATCCTTCCGTGATTGAAGTCCCCCATTATGACCAGATGGGATCTATTTCTACAGGCAGCAGAGGCTGCCTTCTCAATTATAGTGTTAACTGCCATGTTGTTATTGTCATACTCTTGCCTGGGTCTTCTGTCATTTGGTGGAGGGTTGTATATCACTGCTACTACTACTTTCGGTCCTCCCATTGTCACGGTGCCTGTTATGTAGTCTCTGAATCCCTCGCAGCCCAGGATGACCATCTCCTTGAAACTTTTTCAAGGAGATGGATTCCATTTTCATTAGTAGGGTCACTCCACCTCCTCTCCGTCCTTCCCTCTCTCTCTTTATTACAGTGTAGTCCTGGGGAAATACTGCATTCGTTATGATGCCTGAGAGTTTTGTTTCTGTGAGTCCGATTACATCTGGGTTCACTTCTTGTGTTTTTTCCCGTAGTTCACTTGCCTTGCTGGTGATTCCATTTATGTTGAGTACATCACCCTGAAGCTGACTTTCTTCTGTCCTTTCTCAGATCCTATTGCTTCCCCTGAAGCAGGGAAACAGGGAGGGACCGGGATGGGGGGCCTATGAAGGGGGACCTGGGGGTTCTGGGGTGTGCGGGGGCTGGGAGGATCTGATACGGGAAGGGGGGCGGGTGGAAGGAGGGCTTGGGGGGTTGGAGAGAGGGAGGCTTAGGGGTGGGTGAGAGGGGGAGGCTTGGGGGTATGGGAGGAGGGCGGGCTTGTGGGAATGGGGGGGGTCAGAAAAGGAAGGAGGGCTTGGGGGGTGCAGGTTGGGGGATAGGGAATGCCGAGGGGGAGGAGGAAAAAGGGAGGGCTCAGGAGGGTGGAAGGTACTGGAGGGTTTAGTGGGAGGGCGGGGGAGAATGGAGGGCTTGGGGGTGGAGAAGGGAGGGCATGGAGGATTAGGGAGGGCTTGCGGGGTGGGAGAGATGGGAGATCCTGGGGTAGGGTGCCCACGGTGGGCACCTTGAGCACCAGGGGTTGCGGCAGGTAGGGCATCTATTGGGTGGAGGATGGGGGAGGTGCTTTTCTCAATGTGTCTGTTGAGCTACTTGTGGAGGGTTCCCCGCTCCCCTCTGGGATTGTAGGGCTCGGGGTTTTGGCTCCCTGATTCCTTTCTCCCTGCGCTCCCTCCTTGCGGCTGCTGCCCTCCTCCTTTCGTCCCTTCTCTGCAGGAATACTTTTTTGAATTTCTGTACATTTGCTAGTCCGCTATGTGTGTGTTTGTGTGTGTTTGTGTGTGTGTGTGGGTGTGTGTGTGTGTGTGTGTGTGTGTGTGTGTGTGTGTGTGTGTGTGTGTGTGTGTGTGTGTGTGTGAGTGTGAGTGTGAGTGTGAGTGTGTGAGTGTGTGTGTGTGTGTGTTTGTGCTCACTTAGTTGTGTTTGCGGGGGTTGAGCTCTGGCTCTTTGGTCCCACCTCTCAACTGTCAATCAACTGGTGTACAGGTTCCTGAGCCTACTGGGCTCTATCATATCTACATTTGAAACTGTGTATGGAGTCAGTCTCCACCACAACACTACTCAATGCATTCCACCTGTTAACTACTCTGTCACTGAAAAAAATTCTTTCTAACGTCTCTGTGGCTCATTTGGATATTAAGTTTCCACCTGTGTCCCACCCGTGCTAAAGAGTTTGTCTTTGTCCGCCCTGTTAATTCCCCCGAGAATTTTGTAGGTGGTTATCATGTCTCCCCTTACTCTTCTGCTTTCCAGGGTTGTGAGGTTCAGCTCCCTTAACCTTTCCTCCCGTGTGTGTGTGTAATTACCTAAGTGTAATTACCTAAGTGTAGTTACAGAATGAGAGCTACGCTCGTGGTGTCCCGTCTTCCCAAGCACTCTTTGAAACTACTGACGGTCTTGGCCTCCACAACCTTCTCACCTAACTTGTTCCAACCGTCTACCACTCTGTTTGCGAAAGTGAATTTTCTTATATTTCTTCGGCATCTGTGTTTAGCTAGTTTAAATCTATGACCTCTTGTTGTTAAAGTTCCAGGTCTCAGGAAATCTTCCCTATCGATTTTATCAATTCCTGTTACTATTTTGTATGTAGTGATCATATCACCTCTTTTTCTTCTGTCTTCTAGTTTTGGCATATTTAATGCCTCTAACCTCTCCTCGTAGCTCTTGCCCTTCAGTTCTGGGAGCCACTTAGTAGCATGTCTTTGCACCTTTTCCAAAAGGTGTGTGTGTGTGTGTGTGTGTGTGTGTGTGTGTGTGTGTGTGTGTGTGTGTGTGTGTGTGTGTGTGTGTGTGTGTGTCCGGGTGCTGGAGATCAGAGCGGCCAAACACCGTCAAGTGTCGCTAACACACACAGAGTAACGAAGAAATTCGCTGTGCTTCAAAGCGTGTGTCTGGAAGACAAGCTCACCCAGGCACAGTACACCTCTTGCGAGCTGAGCCTAGAGACATTATTGCCACCAATAATTGATGAGATTAATCTCAGGAGGCATCTGCAGCCTCTCCATAACAATCTTTGGACCGTCTGCTTCTTCCACCTGAGTTTCGTAGCTGATTCGTTGTCCTCAGTTTGAGACACACAGCAATTACGAAGGAACTTTTCAACACGTCGAAACATTCTCAAAATTTACGGATAAAATGTCGATTTTGAGTTCCGCTGTTTTACAAGACGGAACATGGGGCTTACTGGTTGTGAGGTGGTTGTGAGGTGGTTGTGAGGTGGTTGTGGGGTGGTTGTGAGGGTGGTTGTGAGGGTGGTTGTGAGGGTGGTTGTGAGGGTGGTTGTGAGGGTGGTTGTGAGGTGGTTGTGGGGTGGTTGTGAGGGTGGTTGTGGGGTGGTTGTGGGGTGGTTGTGGGGTGGTTGTGAGGGTGGTTGTGAGGGTGGTTGTGAGGGTGGTTGTGAGGTGGTTGTGGGGTGGTTGTGAGGTGGTTGTGGGGTGGTTGTGAGGGTGGTTGTGAGGGTGGTTGTGAGGGTGGTTGTGAGGGTGGTTGTGAGGTGGTTGTGAGGGTGG
>NC_091211.1:30326508-30466508 GCF_040958095.1 Procambarus clarkii | reverse complement strand
AGTAGTTAGTAACAGTTGATTGACAGTTGATAGGCAGGCCGAAAGACCAGAGCTCAACCCTCGCAAGCATAACTAAGTGAATACATGGAGAGTTAAGCCAATAGATGTGGCGACAAGAAACTTTCTAAGCCAATACAACAAGGTACCGACAAGAATGAGAGGGGAAGATGAACCAGCCATGCTTGATCTGGTATTTACCCAAAATGAGTCGGATATAAGGGAAGTTAAGTTGGAAGCCCCCTTGGGAATGAGTGATCACAGTGTATTGATCTTTGAGAACCAGGTAGAGCTAGGATTCATCCCCCCCCCCCCAAAAAAAAAAAGAACTAGGAAACAAAGGGCTGGCATACCGAAAGGGAAATTATGAGGAGATGAGAAGTTTCCTAAGAAATATACACGCAAGGGAACAGGGAAAAGTCAATGTGACGAAATGAAGGAAATGTTCGCCCAAGTTTGGGAGGATATCAGTGTTTGCTGATATAAGTGGAGTGGAGAGAGGGGGAGAGTGGATGGGAGGATAGAGAGGGAGATTGGGAGGGAGGATGGAGAGGGAGATAGGGAGGATGGAGAGGGAGATAGGGAAGATGAGATGAGAGCTGTGAAAGGGGAGAATGCTGGAGAAGGAAAGTGAAGAGTGGCAGAAAGTGGAAAAGAGTGAAGGATAGGAAAAGAGATGTGAGTGAGAGAGAGAGAGAGAGAGAGAGAGAGAGAGAGAGAGAGAGAGAGAGAGAGAGAGAGAGAGAGAGAGAGGGGAGAGAGAGAGAGAGAGAGAGAGAGAGAGAGAGAGAGAGAGAGAGAGAGAGAGAGGGGAGAGAGAGAGAGGAGGGAGAGAGAGAGAGAGAGAGAGAGAGAGGGGAGAGAGAGAGAGAGAGAGAGAGGGGAGAGAGAGAGAGAGAGAGAGAGAGAGAGGGGAGAGAGAGATAGGAGAGAGGGGAGAGAGAGAGAGAGAGAGAGAGAGAGAGAGAGAGGGGAGAGAGAGAGAGAGAGAGAGAGAGAGAGAGAGAGAGAGAGAGAGAGAGAGAGAGAGAGAGAGAGAGAGAGAGAGAGAGAGAGAGAGAGAGAGAGACTGGAAGACAGGATAAGGGAGAGGAGAAGGGGAGAGAAAGAAAGAGAGAGAGAGAGAGAGAGAGAGAGAGAGAGAGAGAGAGAGAGAGAGAGAGAGAGAGAGAGAGAGAGAGAGAGAGAGAGAGAGAGAGAGAGAGAGAGAGAGACCCGGGCACAGCTGGATATCCCTCTAGAGTGAATACAATTATGGGGACCCTTGGCCTCGGAGAAGAGAACAACATTCAAAGATCACTCTTCAGACTCCTTGAGGGGCAGTAATGAGCTAACAAGTGTCACAAGACAAGCACCAAAGGTGCAAGTTATCCCCAACAAATAACACAACACAACTTACCCAAAATGACAAATACATGAAATGTATTAAAGTTCATATGTGGTGAACAGCCACAACAACCTGGATGAACAACCAACAAACGCACAAGAAGACATAGGAAGTAACGACGGTTCTGTCCGTTCTGACTAAGTGTAAAATGTACTAAAGGAAGTTAATAAGGTAAGGAAGGGGGTGAGACGGCTCAGTTTTACCAACCCGGCCTCTTACAAATTATATTGCTCTTCGCTCGTTTACGCTACGGCCGAAAATGGACGTAATTTGAAAATGAAAAGTATTTGAAAACAAATTTTGGATTTTTTTTCTCCAAAACAGCAAGTTCAGGATCCTGTAGCAGGTTAGGAGGGCGGAAAGTTCTCCTACGGTTTCAAAACGTCATGAAAATCCTTAATTGAAAGTTTGCTCTCCTAACCTAACAGCCTAAGCCAGAGGACCCAAAACAGAAAACGGGACAGTACGTCACTTTCGTGAGCCGATTTCATTTTAAATTACGTTCTTTTTTAGCCTGAATGCGCATACGAGCGGAAAGTGACGTCATTTGTAAGAGGACGAGTTGTTACCATAGCACCGAGTTAACGAGAAGGAAGGGAACAGCAGAAGACGTCATGGTGAAGAGAAAGAGGTGTGACAAAGATGAAAACAGAGAGGAAGAGAAGGAGTAAATAAGGAGAGCCCATAGCAGCACAAACGGTAAATGAGATCACGTTTGTGGAGCCTCAGTCAGCGGCGGCTGGAAGGCGAGATTATGGATCGTTAATCATTCCACAGATGAGTCCCGAGCGCTGTCCACTCAGCCGTCAGGCCCCTAAAGACAGCGGATAGGTAAAGGCCAGGCCAGGTAAAGCATATATTATCTCATTATATAGAGCAGCGGGGATCAATATATTAGTACTCACCTAGTTGTACTTGCGAGGGTTGAGCTTCGGCTCTTTGGTCCCGCCTCTCAACTGTCAATCAACTAATGAACAGATTCCTCAATAAAATGATTAGTAATTAATAAAGTCCTGAATTAGTAATGTAGAGCACGCGTATGTGTGTGTGTGTGTGTGTGTGTGTGCATGTGTGTAGGTCTGGGCAGGCCGTAGTCCTCAGGTCAGTCCTTCCGTGGTGTTAAACAAATCATTATCAATCTACTTTTACACGAAACCAGCGTCTATGCTCCACTCCATAGACTACTAATCATGGAAGACTTCAACCATGGGAAGATAGATTGGGGAAACAGAGACCCGCATGGAGGCCCAGACACATGGAGAGCTAAGCTGCTGGACGTGACAACAAGAAACTTTCTAAGTCAACACGTCAAGGGACCGACAAGAATGAGAGGAGGGGATGAACCAGCCTTGTTTGATCTGATATTTACCCTAAATGAGTCGGATATAAGGGAAGTTAAGTTGGAAGCCCCCTTGGGAATGAGTGATCATAGTGTATTGAGCTTTGAGTACCTAGTTGAGCTAGGAATTATCTCCCCCAAAAAAGAACTGGGAACCAAAGGGCTGGCGTACCGAAAGGGAAACTATGAGATGAATAAATTCCTCTGGGATATACATTGGGACATATAACTCAGAACCAAGTCCTTACAAGACATGATGGACTATGTCACCCAACAGTGTCAGGAGGCTGTAAGCAAGTTTGTCCCAGCCCAACAGGAAAAAACAGAGAAGCAAAGGAAGAATCTGTGGTTTACTAGGGAATGTATGAAAGTAAAGGAGCTGAACAAAAGGGCATGGAGGAACTTCCGTAATAACAGAACACCAGAAAGTAGAGAGAGATACCAGAGAACCAGGAACGAGTATGTCAGTGTGAGAAGAGCAGCTGAGAAAAGGTATGAAAATGATATAGCTAATAAAGCCAAGACCGAACCAAAGCTACGACACAGTCACATCAGGAGGAAGACAACAGTGCAGGAACAGGTGATGAAACTTAGGGTGGGCGAGGACAGGTACACAGAGAATGACAAAGAGGTGTGTGAAGAACTCAACAAAAGGTTCCA
The DNA here is from genome assembly GCF_040958095.1 of Procambarus clarkii. NCBI lineage: Eukaryota > Metazoa > Arthropoda > Malacostraca > Decapoda > Cambaridae > Procambarus > Procambarus clarkii. The sequence continues at coordinate 30,463,125 of NC_091211.1, read as the reverse complement.
GGAGGTCTTTACAATAGAACAGGGAGAAGTCACGGAGCTAGGAGAGGTGGCAGCAAACCAGGTGACCTTGGAAAGGTTCGAAATTACAAGAGATGAGGTCAAGAAGCACCTATTGGAGCTGGATGTGAGAAAAGCTGTTGGGCCGGATGGAATCTCACCATGGGTATTGAAAGAGTGTGCAGGAGCACTTTGCTTGCCACTCTCCATAGTGTATAGTAGGTCACTGGAAACGGGAGACCTACCAGAAATATGGAAGACTGCTAATGTAGTACCAATATACAAAAAAGGGTGACCAGATACAAGGTATCATTTGGGAGATGAAATATTTCAGGAGTCAGAGAGAGAGAGAGAGAGAAAAACCTGGGGGTTGATATCACGCCAGACCTGTCCCCTGAAGCTTATATCAAAAAGATAACATCAGCGGCATATGCCAGGTTGGCTAACATAAGAACCGCCTTTAGAAACTTGTATAAGGAATCTTTCAGAACAGTATATACCACATATGTCAGACCAATCCTGGAGTATGCGGCTCCAGCATGGAGTCCATATCTAGTCACGCATAAGACTAAACTGGAAAAGGTTCAAAGGTTTGCCACCAGACTAGTACCCGAGCTGACAGATATGAGCTAGACTACGGAAATTAAACCTCACTTCGTTGGAAGACAGAAGTTAGGGGGGACATGATCACCACATTCAAGATTCCCAAGGGAATCGACAGGGTTAATAAAGACAAACTATTTAACACAAGGGGTCACACGCACTAGGGGACACAGGTAGAAACTGAGTGCCCAAATGAGCCACAGAGATATTAGAAAGAACTTTTTTAGTGTCATAGTGGTTGACAAATGGAATGCATTAGGAAGCGATGTGGTGGAGGCTGACTCCATACACAGTTTCAAGTGTAGATATGATAGAGCCCAATGGGCTTAGGAACCTGTACACCAGTTGATTGACGGTAGAGAGGCGGGACCAAAGAGCCAGAGCTCAACCCCCGCAAGCACAACTAGGCGAGTACAACTTGGTGAGTACTCTCCAGGCCTGGTCGGAGACCGGGTCGCGGGGCCATTGATCCCCGGAAGCTACACAGGGTAGTACCAGAGTACTCAGAGATCCTTACCTAATAACTCCAACAACATTCTCAACATTATAATGGGCTTCATAATATTTACATCGAGGGAAGACAGAGTGTAGGAGGGAGAGAGAGAGAGAGAGACCCGGGCAGTGCCGGATACCCATCCATATCTATAAAAGATAATATCTGTCCATGGATAGAGGTCAGAAGCTTGGGCTAGCCTCACACAACTTATCATGGTGATTGGTGGTTGTATGGAGGGGGTCTCACAGGGGGGCTGGAGCTCGGCCGCTGTGCCACCAGGGCTTCCTTGTGCGTCGAGTAATATTCGGTCAAACATTAAACTCTTAACCATTTCCAGTTGTCACTGTTTTCACAATTTTGGTTAATTAATGTCAGCTTTTCAGTGAACCAGAGTGTGTGTGTAGTTAGTGGCGGGTGACAGAGCTGTTCAGTCCAGCGGCTTGTCATGGATAACAACCCAATAACTACAGCGATAAGGGACAATCTGCCAGATCTGATCTACTTCGCCACAACTATCGCGCGAGATTGTCCCGACAGGCGCACGCTGTTGGTAATATCTATTGGTTGGTAGCGATGATCAGTCCTTTGATGTTTTGTTCTACCAGATTGTGTGATATAACTGTGTGAATATTATTACAACCATAACACACTCACTCACACACTCACACACACACACACACTCACACACTCACACACACACACACACTCACTCACACACACACACACACACTCACACACACACTCACACACACACACACACACACACTCACACACTCACACACACACACACACTCACTCACACACACACACACACACTCACTCACACACACACATACTCACACACACACACACACACACACACACACACACACACACACACACACACACACACACACACACTCACACACTCACACACTCACACACACATACACACACACACACACACACACACACACACACACACACACACACACACACACACACACACACATACACTCACACACACATACACACACACACACACACACACACACACACACACTGAGGGAGCCGGTAGCTGAGCGGACAGCACGCTGGACGCGTGATCTTGTGGTCCCGGGTTCGATCCCGGGCGCCTGCGAGAAACTACAGGCAGAGTTTCTTTCACCCTGATGCCTGTTACCTAGCAGTAAATACGTACCTGGGAGTTAGTCAGCTGTCACGGGCTGCTTCCTGGGGTGTGTGTGGTGTGGGGGAAAATAAGTAATCAGTAACAGTTGATTGACAGTTGAGAGGCGGGACCAAAGAGCCAGAGCTCAACCCCCACAAGCACAAATAAGTGAGTACACACACACACACACACACACACACACACACACACACACACACACACACACACACACACACACACATATGATAAGTGATATCACACATATGGTGATAAGAAAAGAGAGGACACAGAGACAGGGAGGGGGAGTGCCACTCCTAATAAAGCGGAAATGGAAGTTTGAAGACCTGGGAAATCGGGTTACCAATGAGAGCACAAGCTTCATACATGGAACTCTGACAGCAGATGGGAGGAAGATTGTGATCTTGGTAATCTACAATCCCCCACCAAACAGTAGAAGACCCAGGCAGGAGTATGATGACAACAACAAGGCATGAATAGATGAACTGCAGAAGGCAGCAACACTAGCCCAAAGAATGAGAGAGAAGCTGCTGGTCATAGGGGACCTAAATCATGGAGAGATAAATTGCGATTCAAGGAATCCCCATGGTGGGGAGGAAACCTGGGGAGCAAAGTTAGTAGATGTTATAGACAGGAATCTCTTAACACAACATGTGAAGAAAAACACAAGGGAAAGAGGAGATGCACCAAGCCTATTAGACCTGATTTTCACCCAGAGCGTAGAAGACATTGAGAATTTGGAGCATGAAATACCTCTAGGGTCCAGCGACCATTGTGTCCTAGTCTTTGACTACATGATGGAATTCAAACTTATGACCATGGAACAAGAGGTCTGGGAAAGGAGAGTTGACTACAGGAAAGGGGACTATAAGAGGATAAGGGACTATCTGGGAGAAGTGCAGTGGGAGGAAGAAATTAGAGGAAAAACAGTCCAAGATATGATGGACCTAGTCATATGGAAATGCCAGGAGGCCGAAGAGAGATTTGTACCAACTGTAAAGGAAAAAAAAAGAGGGAATATAATAACCCATGGTTTAATAGACAGTGTCAGGAAGCAAAAATGGCCAGCAGGAGGGAGTGGAGGAAGTACAGAAGACAAAGGACAAAGGACAACAGGATCAGATACAACAGAGCTAAGAACGATTACATTAACATAAGACGAACATCGGAAAGGAACTATGAGAACAATAGTGCGATCAAAGCAAAAAAGCAACCTAAGTTACTACGCAGCCATATAAGAAGAAAAATGTCGGTGAACGACCAAGTGACAAGACTAAGGAAAACAGAAGGGACATATACTGAAAGTGACAAGGAAATCTGCGAGGCACTGAATGTCAGTTTCCATGGAGTGTTCACAACCGAGCCTGAGTAGCTCTCACTGTTAGAAGAGATTACCTTAGATGAAAGACTATCAGATATAGAGGTGACAGCAGAGGAGGTAATGAAACAGTTGACAACACTGGATGCAACTAAAGCGGTTGGACCAGACAAAGTATCCCCGTGGATACTAAAAGAGGCAGCGCAGGCCCTCAGCGTGCCTCTGGCCAGGATCTTTAATGAGTCACTTATGTCGGGAGAATTGCCCAGTTGCTGGAAGAAGGCAAAGGTCGTACCAATTTTCAAGAAAGGCGATAGGGAGGAGGCACTGAACTATAGACCTGTATCACTGACAAGCATCCCCTGCAAAATACTTGAAAGAATAATTAGGCTACGATTGGTTGCACACCTGGAGAACGTTAGGTTTGTGAACAAACATCAACATGGGTTCAGGAAAGGTAAATCGGGCCTAACAAACCTTTTGGAATTCTATGATACAATAACGAGGATAAGACAGGACAGAGATGGTTGGGCAGACTGCATATTTCTTTACTGCCAAATAGCCTTTGATACAGTACCGCACATGAGACTGCTGTTCAAACTCGAGAGGCAGGCGTGGGTGGGAGGAAAGGCCCTAGCATGGATAAGGAACTACCTAACAGGAAGGAGCCAAAGAGTTAAGGTAAGGGGCGAGAAGTCGGACCGGCGAACAGTAACAAGTGGAGTACCTCAAGGATCGGTGCTGGGACCAATTCTATTTTTAATATATTTTAACGACATGTTTACAGGAGTAGAGTCCTACATGTTGACGTTTGCGGATGATGCAAAGTTGATGAGAAGAGTTGTGACAGATGAGGATTGTAGGATCCTCCAAGAGGACCTGAACAGGTTGCTGAGATGGTCAGAGAAATGGCTACTGGAGTTCAACACGAGCCAATGTAAAGTTATGGAAATGGAACTAGGCCGTTTTTCTGGTTTTATAGTAGATCGTCAGTTGTATCCTCTGATTTTTGTCTGTAGGGATAACGTTTCTATTAACAATATCTTTCAGGACCCTTTCCTCTGTTTTATGAGCTGTGGAAAAGAAGTTCCTGTAAAATAGTCTAATAGGGGGTATAGGTGTTGTGTTAGTTGTCTCTTCGGAGGTTGCATGGCTTTTCACTTTCCTTTTTATGATGTCTTCGATGAAACCATTGGAGAAGCCGTTATTGACTAGGACCTGCCTTACCCTACAGAGTTCTTCATCGACTTGCTTCCATTCTGAGCTGTGGCTGAGAGCACGGTCGACGTATGCGTTAACAACACTCCTCTTGTACCTGTCAGGGCAGTCGCTGTTGGCATTTAGGCACATTCCTATGTTTGTTTCCTTTGTGTAGACTGCAGTGTGGAAACCTCCGCCCTTTTCCATGACTGTTACATCTAGAAAAGGCAGCTTCCCATCCTTTTCCGTCTCGTAAGTGAAACGCAGCACGGAACTCTGCTCAAATGCCTCCTTCAGCTCCTGCAGATGTCTGACATCAGGTACCTGTGTAAAAATGTCGTCAACATACCTGCAGTATATGGCCGGTCTTAGTCGACATGAACTTGAAACCGAGAGTAAGGACAAGACAAGAAATGTTCTTGTCTTGTCCTTACTCTCATGGTGGGTAGAGTAAATAGTTCCGTGATTTGGGTGTTCATGGTAGGTCGCTCTATTCTTATGGGAATTGCCTCAAGAATTTGTAATCTTCTTGAATCCTGGGTTTTGTCTATTATGCAAGTATTTTTGTTCAACATTTCTCTTGTTAGAGTAATGTCATGGGCTTGTCTCATGTGATTCCTAGGGGCACCAGATTGAAGATGGGATGTCAAACGCCTCGTCAGCTTGGTCGACGTCATACCTATGTACTTACATTGAAGGTTACATCCTTCGTGGGGATGTATGTCATCTACAGATGATATGTCATCTACATAAGCATATGTATTGATTCCTACCCATGAATACATGAACAAAATTAGCGACATCCTAAGTGACGATTCCAAATTTCAACGAATCACGAGGAACCCCGTAGAAGACCTTAAGCGGAAAGTAAACAAAACAATTACAGCAATCAACGCAAAGAAAGGTAGTGTGCATTTCAATAAACTTCAAGGCGACTATGGCTTAGGATATGCCTACGGCAATGTTAAGACGCATAAACCAGGTAACCCACTACGCCCTATAATCAGCCAAATACCAACCCCAACTTATCACCTGGCAAAGAAACTCAATGAACTCCTAACTCCATACACTCCAAGTAAGTTTAGTCTACAATCATCAGCAGATTTCCTAGAATTGATCAAATCTACCCAGCCCGATGGAATCATCGCTTCCCTGGACGTTGAATCCCTTTTTACCAACGTCCCAGTCGACACAACCATAGGAATGATACTGGACAGAGTATACAGAGACGAGAGCACCCCCAAATTAGACATACCTGAGCCACACTTGAAAAGTTTTCTCGAAGCATGTACAAAGGAAGCCCCTTTCATCAGTCCACAAGGAGACATGTATTTACAAATAGACGGAGTAGCAATGGGCTCCCCCTTAGGAGTTTTATTTGCTAATTTTTATATGGGAACCATTGAAGATAGGGTCTTCAGTAACAGACAAAAACCAACTGTATACTGCCGTTATGTAGATGACATATTCGTAATAGTAAAAGACTCAGATGAACTAATTGACCTAAAAAGACACCTAGAGAGAGAGTCAGTACTCCGATTTACACATGAAAATAGTGAAAATAACAGTCTGCCATTCTTGGATGTACTAATAACAAAAACAGGAACCTCTTTAAGCACCAACGTATATACCAAGCCCACCAACATAGGATTATGCCTGAACGGTAGAAGTGAGTGCCCCCAAAGATACAAAGCCAGTGTTCTCAATGCTTATATTCGTCGAGCGCTTACCCACTGCTCTGAATGGAGCAACGTGAGTAGAGAGTTTGAAAGAGTAACTCAGGTATTGGTGAACAACGGATATAGCAACGCGGAAATAAACGCTGCTATAAGAAGACACTTGGAACGTTGGTATAATTCAGAACCTAGAACAGAAACCACAACACCCCCAATAAAATTATATTACAAATCAACCATGCACAGTGAACATATAAAAGAGGAAAGAATAATGAAAGAAATAATCCGTAAAGGAGTAAAAAGCACTACTCCTAACCAAAACATAAACCTGATAATATTCTACACAACCAAGAAGACTTCCGAACTCCTTATCAAAAACAGCCTGAAGCCGACGGAGAACCCTCTACAGCAGTCAAGCGTTGTATACATGTACACTTGCCCCCACGAAGGATGTAACCTTCAATGTAAGTACATAGGTATGACGTCGACCAAGCTGACGAGGCGTTTGACATGCCATCTTCAATCTGGTGCCCCTAGGAATCACATGAGACAAGCCCATGACATTACTCTAACAAGAGAAATGTTGAACAAAAATACTTGCATAATAGACAAAACCCAGGATTCAAGAAGATTACAAATTCTTGAGGCAATTCACATAAGAATAGAGCGACCTACCATGAACACCCAAATCACGGAACTATTTACTCTACCCACCATGAGAGTAAGGACAAGACAAGAACATATCGATGCCAACAATGACAATGATAATGTCCAACATAACAGGCCAATTACACTGGATTAATCTTTGTGTTTAGATAGGAGATGCCTCGTATGGGCCAATAAGCCTTCTGCAGCCCCTATGTTTATCCCTTATGTATCCCCCCATGTTTTCACCTTCATTGTATTATCACCTGACCTAATGCGGGTATAAAATCAACTAGTATTGTAAGATCTGTTCACTTGAGAATGAACCATGGAGGTTCGAAACGTCGTGCAAATTATACAAATAAGTGTAATACACTCTATAGTAAATCACTTCTTTTCTTCACCTTAAAAGTACGAAAATGAGTTTTGGAGAACTCCTATTTCAATTAAGCCCTGATGCTAAGAAAATAGTTAGAGGGATAGAAGCCCTAAACCAGAAAATAATAAATACAGAATATGCGGTCATATTCAATGAAACATGTTTGAAAGAAAACCTGCAACATTGCTACAATGCCCTGGAGTGGGCAACATTGCTACAGTGCCCTGGAGTGGGCAACATTGCTACAGTGCCCTGGAGTGGGCAACATTGCTACAGTGCCCTGGAGTGGGCAACATTGCTACAGTGCCCTGGAGTGGGCAACATTGCTACATTGCCCTGGCGTGGGCAACATTGCTACAGTGCCCTGGAGTGGGCAACATTGCTACATTGCCCTGGAGTGGGCAACATTGCTACAGTGCCCTGGAGTGGGCAACATTGCTACAGTGCCCTGGAGTGGGCAACATTGCTACAGTGCCCTGGAGTGGGCAACATTGCTACAGTGCCCTGGAGTGGGCAACATTGCTACAGTGCCCTGGAGTGGGCAACATTGCTACAGTGCCCTGGAGTGGGCAACATTGCTACAGTGCCCTGGAGTGGGCAACATTGCTACAGTGCCCTGGAGTGGGCAACATTGCTACAGTGCCCTGGAGTGGGCAACATTGCTACAGTGCCCTGGAGTGGGCAACATTGCTACAGTGCCCTGGAGTGGGCAACATTGCTACAGTGCCCTGGAGTGGGCAACATTGCTACAGTGCCCTGGAGTGGGCAACATTGCTACAGTGCCCTGGAGTGGGCAACATTGCTACAATGCCCTGCAGTGGGCAACATTGCTACAGTGCCCTGGAGTGGGCAACATTGCTACAGTGCCCTGGAGTGGGCAACATTGCAACAGTGCCCTGGAGAGGATACTGTATCTTCACCTCACAGCGTCGAACCAACACGGGAAGCGACAGTCTACCGGTTTTAAGACTTCTGCTCGATTGGCGAAGAGTGTGACGCCAGTAGTTGCTTCTGAAGGTGGGAGGGGTCATCGCGCCCCACTGGGCAGCTACCGCCCGCCTCAAGCTGGCCAAACCCCAACCAATAAGGTGTTGCCTCGCCACGGTCCGTTAACCTCACTGGGTGAGTAGGGTTTAGGGGGAAAACCGACAAGCGGCCGACAACTTTGCACCAAGCAATATCAAACTTAAAAAGAAAATATCAACTGCCCTAAAGCTGGGCACATGGAACGTCAGGACAATGACACCTGCAAGAAATCAACGACGTCCAAAAAACAGCAATCATCGATAGGGAGCTGCGCAAACTGCAGATGGATATTGTTTCTCTCCAAGAGACCTGGCTCCCAGGATCAGGATCTGTGAGAGAGGGGGCCTTCTCTTTCTTCTGGCAAGGAGAACCTCCAGATGAGACCAGAGAACATGGTGTGGGATTTGCCACCAGGGAAATCAAGACCGCTCCTCTGAAATAATGTGTCCCAACGTCACTGTTGGGACACATTATGCCACCGACGGGGGGAACACCAAGCGAATTCTGTCTCTGCAACTGCATTCCCTAACAGGACCAGTCAATGTAATTAGTACATATGCACCAACTGCGACTTCTCCAGCAGAGGCAAAGGAAAAATTATATGATGACCTCAACAGAGTCATAGCGAGAATCCCTGTATAGGAGCCACTGCTCATCCTCGGCGACTTCAACGCCAGAGTGGGTGCTGATCACAACTTTTGGCCCACTTGTCTGGATAAATTCGGCATAGGGAGGATGAATGAGAACGGGCAACGTCTGCTAGAACTCTGCTGCCTTCATGGTCTCTGTGTCGCCAACACGTTCTTCGGCACAAAGCCTCAACACTGAGTCTCTTGACACCCCAGATCCAAGCACTGGCAAGAGCTTGACCTGATTCTTACCAGGCGTGCAAGTCTACCCAGTGTCAAGATTACGTGTAGCTACCAGAGTGCTGTCTGTGACACCGTGTGCTCGAGGAAGCTCTCCCTGGCCCAGCCGGGGTCACTACCTGTAAAGGATGGGAGCACTTCAGAGACGCTTTGTTCAACGCTGCCATTTCCATCTTTGGCAAGAAGACCAGCAGGTCGGCAGACTGGTTCGTGGCTCACTCGGAAGAGATGACACCTATCAACGAAGAGAAGAGAAACGCCTTGGCAGCCTACAAAGCCTGCCCAAGTCAGCGCAACTTACAGATCCTTCGGGCCGTCCGCTGCAAAGTGCAGCAGAGTGCCAGGTTATGTGCCAACAACTACTGGCTCCAGGTCTACTCCCAGATACAGATTGCAGCAGATACAGGCAAAGGGGAATGTATGACGGCATCAATCAGGCCCTCGGCCCATTCCAGAAGAAGACCGCTCCTCTGAAATCTGCCACAGGCGAGGTGATTCAGGATCAGACACTGCAGCTGAAGCGCTGGGTCGAGCACTACTCTGAGCTATACGCCAGGGAGAATGTGGTCACCGAAGACGCCCTGAGCGAAATTGAGTGCCTGCCTGTGTTAATGGAGCTCGACAGCGAACCGACCCTCGAAGAACTCAGCGAGGCCCTAGACTCCCTTGCTTCTGGCTAAGCTCCAGGAAAAGACGGCATTCCTACTGAGACCTTGAAGTGCTGCAGAGGTAACCTGCTCATGGAGCTGCATGAAATTCTCTGCCTCTGCTAAGAAGAAGGAGAGGTGCCACAGGACATGAGGGATGCCAACATCGTCACGCTGTATAAGAATAAAGGTGACAAGGGCGACTGCAACAATTACTGTGGAATCTCCCTCCTCAGTATTGTCAGAAAGCTGTTTGCTCGAGTCACATTCAAGAGGCTCCAAGTACTTGCAGAGAGAGTCTATCCAGAATCACAATGCGGATTCAGAGCTAACAGGTCCACCATCGACATGGTCTTTTCCCTCAGACAACTGCAGGAGAAATGCAAGGAACAGAAGCAGCCACTCTTCGTAGCCTTCATAGATCTGACAAAGGCCTTCGACCACGTCAGCAGGGATGGCCTGTTCAAGATCCTCCCCAAGATCGGATGCCCACCCAGGCTCCTCAGCATCATCAGATCTTTCCATGAGAACATGAAGGGCACCGTGGTCTTTGATAGCCTAACATCAGACGCCTTTGACATCCGAAGAGGATTAAGCAGGGCTGCGTCCTGGCTCCAACCCTATTCGGGATTTTCTTTGCAGTTATGCTGCATCACACCTTCAGATCTGCCACGGAAGGCATCTACCTCCAGACCAGATCGGATGGAAAGCTCTGCAACCTTGCCAGGCTGAGAGCCAAGACGAAGGTTCGGTGAGGTGTCTGCGAGACTTCCTTTTTGCCGACGACGCAGTAGTCACTGCCCACTCAGCCGAAGACTTCCAACGGCTCATGACCCGCTTCAGCGGCTTTCGGACTCACCATCAGCCTGAAGAAAACACAAGTCATGGGACAAGGAGTGGACTCCCCACCTGACATTGGCATCTCCAATTCCAAACTGGAAGTCGTTCACGACTTCGTGTACCTGGGCTCCACAATCTCTGACTCCCTCTCTCTTGATACGGAGCATAACAAACGCATCGGTAAGGCATTTACTACCATGTCCAGACTGACAAAGAGAGTGTGGGCCAACAATAGGCTGACTGAGTATACAGAGATTCAGGTTTACAGAGCCTGTGTCCTGAGCACTCTCCTTTATGGCAGTGAGTCTTGGACACTCCGCGCCCGTCAGGAAAGGCAGCTGAATGCCTACCACATGCGCTGCCTTCGACACATCTTGGACATCACCTGGCAGGACAAGGTGAAAAAAACAACATCCTGGGGAGAGCAAGAATCACCAACATGTAGGCAATGTTGAATCGGAGACAAATGCGCTAGCTCGGACACGTTGTCCGAATGAGCGATGGCAGGATCCCCAAGGATCTCCTGTATGGAGTGCTGACGCAGGGAAAGCATCCAACAGGCAAGCCCCAGCTACGGTACAAAGACGTATGCAAGAGGGGCCTGAAAGCCATGGACGTTTATCTTGCTACGTAGGAAACACTGGCCTCAGATAGTTCAGCCTGGGGGCAGTCTGTTCAAAGAGGTCTCTCCAAATTCAAGGAGTCACTTGCCAAGAAATCGGAGGCAGAGACAGAAGGAAAGCCGGTAGCCAGGAAGACAGACCAGAATCGGACTTCGTTTGTGCTCAGTGTGGGATGGACTGCCATTCTCGGATTGGCCTCATCAGTCACACCAAACGCTGCACCAAGACTGATAACCAGGGTGCAACTCCATAGTCTCCTAAGACTGAAGGATGCCTACTAAAGGCTACATTGGTAATACAACTAGTGTTTAACAATTATGGAACTCATGGAGGTCGTCTGTTTCCGGATAGGAACCGAGGACCCAACAGAAGTTTCCATTCTTCATTGCCACACTGAGGGGCTGAAACAAAAAACTGGCAGCCCTTGGGTCTCTGGTGATGTTAGTGAGCCTGGAACCCTATTCTTTGAGAAAGTCCAAGGCACCCCCTACCCCAGGGGCCGAGCGTCTCAGATGCTATGGGAACAAAGGTGTATTGAGACGATGCAACACAATAACGGGGCGGTAGATATGATGACCAAACTACACACCAGAAGATAAAGAAACAACGATATTTCGGTCTGTCCTGGACCATCAAGTCGTATGTGATAGGAAAGAGATGACTGATGAAAATTAAGCCACCCAAGAGATGGCACAGGCATGAACAAGGAAAGAATAAGGTGAGGAATATTGTTGTTTTAGATTCAGCTACTGGAACAAAATTTCAATGTAGTAGGGGCAATGGTGATCCCACAAATGGAGGCTCTTTGGAGCCATTATCTGTAACAATAACTGATACTGGAGTTCTGGGGATGGGGTCCGTGGACCCGTCAGTCCAATCCAAGACCATAAGGCTGGTCAGACCGGTGTGTTGATGGGGTACACACGTCACTCACAGCTGATTGCCACAGGAGTCACCAGGGCTGTCGGCGGGCTGGCCACTGTCGGCCGGTCTAAGGGGAGATGTCCGGGTCTTACAAGAGGAGTCGCTTCCTTATCCCAGTTGCCCAAAGGTCGAATTTCCTTCTTCAAGGTGTCGTAGTCGCAGGTCGAGGTCGAGGCGTTCTTGAGGGATGACCATGCGAAGTATCTGCTAAGAGAATATAAGCCTTTTCAAAAGTATGGAAATTAGTCTTGAGAATGTAAGATAATGTAACCTTGTGAAATGCATCCGTAGGCATCAAACCAAAATAAATAATTGTGAAAATAAACTTTGTAGAGTTAATTTTTCAAATTCCCTCGACCATGAAGAAAAACATAAGTGAAATTGAGAAGATTCATGTTAGAATCATTACTCTTACTCTGTCGGTCCCCCCCCCCCTCCCTTTCTAGCCCGTTGTCGTCGTGAGGGGGCTCTGTGTATTGGCTGCCGGAGTGTGATGCTCCATGGAACAGTCCTCTGTCCTTTTGTAGCCTTATGCTCCTGCTGCTGTCTTCACAATTTTTTCTGGAAGTCTTTTCCTTTTCCTTATGTTTCATTTTTCTCCCTCCTCATCTCCTTTCTAATTATCATTTTCCGCCGACCTTTTACCAGTCTTGATTATTCTTTCGGACATCATCTGTTTTGATGCCCGGGTGTTTGGGGAGACACACTCTCTCACTGGTAGAACTGTGTTACCCAACGTCGCAAGTGAGGGGACACTTTTATTGTCAATCCTTCTTTCATCGCTGAACCCGATCTCGACGGACTGGCGGTTCTTAAGGGGGCGATTGTGAGGCGTATACTCATGACGCACCCCTGGGGGGCCCCAGCCTGTCTCTTGTTGGATGTCCTATCCTCTAATTGTGGCTCCAAGGTGGGTATGGGGACTCATTTGTGAGTGAAAGTATTACCTCCTCCTTTCCATGCTGCTGAATAATGATCTTATGACTTCTCAGGCTTGTGGGGTGAGTGACCAAGCCCGAGTCTGACTGTGCTGGAAGACCGAGCTCTGTAGCCCCCGCTACATTGGGCCCAGACTAAGCTCCTCCTTTGACCCTCCTAACTACCTCTTTCCATTGCCATCCCCTCCCCTCCCCTGTGGTTGGGTCGAGCTCCAAGCCCCCAGTGGTGACCACCTCGACCCCTGGCATGGCTCAGTCTCTCATTGTGACTACTGCGTCTTTGAACCCCTCTCTGGGGGTACTCAACACCGTTCCTGCCACGGCTACACAATCCCTTCCCATACTAATACGTACCACACCTTGTTTGGTCCTGCTTCGTGGGCTAAATACTTTGATCTCCACCATTTGTATTCTACATCTCCTGACGATTTCTCCCTCCAGAAACACCTTGTTGATTTGTTAGATGCCTCTGTTACTGTTAACCCCATTCGTCTTAGTACACGTGTCATCACTGCTCCTTCTCAGGATGTAGCTACCTGCTTAGCCGCATTGTCCTGCATTGGGGAGACCCCTGTTCGGGTCTCCAAAAACGCTCAGTTAAATGCCAGTGTTGGCACTGTTCTCCCTCACCATGTTGCAAATGGTGTTAGGGACCTAAAAGACTGCCACGGGGGATATTAAACATATCCTCGAACCCCAAGGCCATCCTGTCCTCCAGGTGGACACGTTCACTCGACCCACTCGTGGTCGTCGCCGCCATCAGCCCCTTCGAGTTGTGAAAATCACCTTTGATAGTAGGACCCTTCCGCCCTCTATCATTCTTGCTAGTGCCAGGTGCTCCGTTTAGGAGTACATCCCCTCTCCTAGACTTTGTAATAAGTGCTGGAAGTTCGGGCACGGTGCCCTCAAATGCACAAGTACTGTGACTCTATGCCCCATGTGTGGGGGATGAAGGTCACTCTAAGACAGATTGCTCTTTTCCCCAGATGGGGGAGATATGGCCTCAATTGCGGTGAGGTCCACCCTACCTTCTCCTGTGTGTGTATACACTACAAACTTAAGGAAGCCATCCTCAACCTGAAACACCAGGATCGTTTGTCTTTTTCTGAAGCAAGACCCAAATTCGCCATCTCAACCTTTTCACTGGCTCGTGTGGTGTGTTCTACCTCTCCTCGACCTTCCCATGTTACTCACTCCCACAACCATTTCTGGGCCATAGACCCGGACACGCCCACAGCCTCCTTCCCTGTTCCTTTACAATCTGCCCCACGGGGTCCCCCTCTTGGTTCTCCATCTGGTGTTTCCCCCACCCTTCCTACCCAGTCTGCCATATCTCCTGTGTCTTCTTTCCCATCTTCCCCCAGTCCGTCTTCATAACCCTCCTCTCAGTCTTTTGGCTCTCCACGCCGCCTGTCTGTCCAGGCTGTCCATCATCCTCCCAGCAATCTTCTTGTCGTTCATTTCCGTTCTTCTTCACCTGCTGAAAAGATTGAGTCTGTCATCCAGTATGCTGTTGCTGGAACGCCTGTCACTATGAGTCAGAAACGTAAGCCTGGCTCTTCTTCTTCCTCCTCCCTGGCGGGTAAGAAGGCATCGCCTTCTTCCTCGCCCCCCCCCCCCCCCACCTCTGACTATCGCTTCGTCTCCTCCCGTTTCGGTGGTCAAGCCCTTTTTCCCAGCTATGGATGTTTCTTTTGCCCCCGATTCCCTCTCGGTTGCTGCCCTTGCTGAGGTGCGCTCCCCATTTTCTGCCTCCCCCTCCTCCTGCTGTCCTTGACCGCCCCTCTTGGTTGTCTCCTCTCGCTCAGGACCCTGTCCATTTGCCTCTAGTCTGTCCTCCCACTCCCTTCACTCCATCCTTAATAAGTTTACCCATACCCCCTAACCCTGATTTCGCGGATCCTGATCCTTAGCTAATTTAATGTGTTGTGTTCTTCTTTACCTTTGTTTCTTCATTGTTCTCTGTTGCTGTCCTTTCACTTTTTGACAGTCTACTCTTCAATGGAATATTCGTGTTTTTTATGCCAACTTCCAACTTATGCCCATAACTCTACTGCTCTCTTGATTCGTACTGATGTTCCCTTCGTCCCCCTACTTTTTCAGTCGCCTATCCAATGTTCTGCTGCATGTGTCTTTGTGAGTAAATGGTATATGGTCTGTTCCATGCTCCCCCCCCCCCCCAAATGTCCCGCTTTCTTCTCCTGATCTTATGCACTTACTGAACTCCTTACCAGAGCCTGTGCTCTTGTTGGGTGATTTCAACTGTTGACATACCTTCTGGGATGATGTTCTGACAAACACCCGAGTCCGCCTTCTCGGGTGTCCCCTCTTCTTCCCTGTCTCTTCTGAATACTTGTGAGCTCAGTCATGAGGACTCTCGAACTTGCAGCCTTTCCTGTCTTGATCTTTCTCTCTGCTCGTTGTCTCTTTACTTAGATCTCATGTGGCGGGTTCTTGATGACCTCCATAACAGTGACCATTTCCCCATTATTGTTACCTTTTTCTCTTTTCGAAGACCCCTCTCCTACCCTAGTTGGCAGTTTTCCAAGACTGACTGGAACTTATTCACCCTCTGTGCCACTCTCTCCGACCTCTCCACTCTGCCTCTCCCTTGCGCCCAACTCCTTTTTCATGACAGTCTTCGATGCTGCCCTCCGTCCTATTTCTCACTCTACCTCCCAGGGCTGTAGTGCATCCCCTGGTGGAATGCGGACTGTGCTGGGGCTGTCCGCTATAAGCGTGCGGCCTGGAAGAAACACCGACGCCAGCATATGGCTGATTTTTTTATTTTGTTTCGGAAGGCAAGTGCGGTGGCCCGTACGACCATCTGTACAGCTAAACGTGAGAGCTGGAAATCTTCTGTTTCCACCAATATGTCCAATACTCCTCTGTCGTAGGTCTGGAAGAAAATCCGCAAGATAGCGGGGAAGTTCGGTCAAGATGTCTTGCCAGTCCTTCACCTCCATGGTACTCTTGTGGTGGACCCAGTGAAAGTCTCGACCGAACTGGGTTCACACTTTTCGGCTGTTAGCTCCGGTTCTCATCTTTCTTCGCTAGCCTGTTCTTGAATCTCATCCCTTAGATATCTGCACTCATCTCCGACTTCCCTATAACGATCCCTTCTCTCTTTCTGAACTTTAGCTGGCCCCTCCGCGGTTCTACGGCAGTGGGCTCAGATGACATTCATTATGAGATGCTTCACCATCTCCCTCCAAGAACATTTCAGTATTTACTGAATATGTATAACCAGGTCTGGGAGTCGTCGTCAGTCCCTGAGGACTGGCTCGATGCCGTTGTACTCCGTATTCGGAAACCGGGGTCTCTCGGGACATCCCCTAAGGACTTCCGACCCATTGCCCTCAAGAGTTGTGTCTTGTGTCTGCAATCTCTTTGAGCGAATGGTCAATGTTTATCTGATGTGGTTTTTGGAACACTATCACCACCTCTTCCCTTCTCAATTTGGTTTTCGTAAGTGCCGCAGCACGACTGATGTCCTGGTGAACTTGGAGATCTATATTCGTACTGTTTTTTTCTGTGAAGATCTCCATTGTTGCTGTCATTTTTGACCTGGAAAAGGCTTACGACACCACCTGGAGTTACCATATTCTGTCCCAACTTTGTTCTTTTGGCCTTCGTGGTAATCTCCCTCTCTTCCTCCAAAGCTTCTTCTCTCGTCGTTCCTTTAGAGTAAGGCTTGGTGCCACACACTCTCTGCCTCTTTTCAGCAATACGAAGGTGTACCCCAAGGTAGTGATCTGAACACTACTCTTGTTCTGGTTGCCCTCAATGGTCTGATTCACCTCTCCTTCAACGGCGGCTTCAACTTGCGATTGATGCCGTGTCGTCTTGTGCCACCAATCATGGCTTCAAGTTCTCTGCGACTAAGACTTGTACTATGACTTTTACTCGGAAGCAAGTCGTTCTTCATTCCTCTTTATCGCTTTATGGTCATCCCCTTGTATACAAAGATTCCGCTAAGCTTTCGGGGTTAATCTGTGACACTCGTTTGTCTTGGTCACCCCATATTTCTTATCTCTGAGCTGAATGCTCTAAGGTACTTAACCTACTTAAAGTTTTGTTCTCATACTTCTTGGGGAGCAGATAGGCACATGCTCCTCTGTTTACAGTCCTCTCAAGTGCTGTCTTAACTCTATTATGGTTGTCCTGCTTACTCATGTGCTTCTCCTCCTACTCTTCGCTGTCTTGACCCTTAGCACCATATTGGGTTGTGCCTCAGCTCTGGTGCTTTTCGTTCGACTCCTACCCTCAGCTTGTATGTTGACACTGGCTTCATGTCTCTCCAGCTCCGTCGTGATTGCTGCTGTCTTCGCTACCTTGAGTGGTCCTTACAACACCCTCGCTTTCGCCTGTGTCATGCATTGACTTTTACCCCTCCTGTAGTACCTGTTCCCCTTCACAACCTCCCTCTTTCTGTTCGGTTGTCTCGCCTGCAATATTCTATTTCGGTTAGTATTACCAATATTTCTCCTAGTGTTGTTCCGTCCTTGCCCCCATGGAGGGTCCCTCATCCTAAATTTTGTAAATCCCTGACCCACGTCATTAAATCTTTTACCCCTCCTAGAGTTCTGAAACTCCTTTTTTTTTAACACTTTTCTTCACACTCCGGCTCCACTTCCATCTTCACCGATGGGCCTAAGTCTGCAGACAGTGTAGGCTACTCTGTTATTGGCCTGACCACATCTCTGTGTCGCCTGCCTCCGGAGACTAGCGTCTTCTAAGCAAAAATTTATGCTATTCTCTATGCTCTTCGTCTCCTGCTGTCTCGCTGTCAATCCTCCTTTGTGATTGAAGTTGACTCTCGCAGTGCCCTCATGGCTCTGGAGTCCTTTAATCCGGTCCATCCGGTAGTTGTCGTAATTCAACATTGGCTGTTTCTTATCTCAAGTATATTTAAGACAGAAGAGTTTTGCTGGGTTCCCAGCCATATTGGTGTCTCTTTAAATGAGCGTGCGGATGCTGTCGCTAAGGAAGCTATCCCCACTTGTCCCATCTCCCATAAAGGTATTCCTTATTCTGACTTTTACCCAATTATTCATTCCTCCATCCTTGCCCGTTGGCAGGGTTGTTGGTCTTCTGTAACTGATAACAAACTGCGTGCTCTTAAGAGTTAGGGTGTCCCCGTGGCCTTCCTCCTGCCACCGTAACCAGTGGTGGGAAACGGCTCTGGCAAGGTTGCGTATCGGCCATACACGCTTAACTCATGGACATTTAATGGAGCACTGCCCTACTCCTTATTGTCCAATCTGCATTGTCCCTCTTACAGTCGTGCATATCCTTGTTGAATGTCCTGACTTCCAGGACGAGCATGTATCTTGCTTTCCGACCGTCCCTCGTGGCCCCTTGTCCCTCGATAGACTTCTTGGTTAATTGAATACTTTTGATATCGTTCGCCTTATATGTTTCTGTTCTCATATTGGCATCCTTGGTGATATTTAGCACCCTCTATTATTCCACCCATTTGATGGTGCTACATAGCCTTCCCTAGCTATATAGCCTAGCCACATAGCATATATAACGGAAAACTCCACACCCCAGGATTCGAAGCCAGACAGCCAGGAGTATTGTGCACCTTGGCATACCTGGTACCTTAACCACTAAACCACACTGTACAAAAATCGGATCTTGGATAAATAGTCTCACGACTACCAGATTAATAATTCTAACACGAATCTTCTGAATATTTCTTACGTTTTTCGTCACTGTCAGGGGTAATTTAAACATTAACTCTCCAAAGTTCATTTTTACATTTTTTATTTACGTCTAACGCCTATAAGCGTTTCGCAAGACGTCTCTCATTTTCAAAGACTAATTTCTATGTATTCCATTTCATGTTTATATTTGTTTTTGGGTAAGGTGAGAGGAAACAAATCAATGGGAAAAGATAGAACACGAAACAATGGGGTATATATAGGGTATATAAACATGGGTATACATTTTATCTGCTTGCTTCTGTTCTGGCTCAGGGTCTTGAAGTGGGTAGAATATAGTTGTGCATTAATTGGCTGTTGATTGCTGGTGTTGACTTTTTGATGTGTAGTGCCTCGCTGATGTCGAGCCTCCTGCTATCGTTGTTATCGTTGGTCCTGTTACTCGAGCCCCTCATCACGGCTCCATCATCTCTATAGTCCATGACTTTAACCACTTGGCCTGGACGGTAGAACAACTTTCTCGTTTCATGCAGGTCGGCGTTCAACCCCCCCCCCCCTTCCCGACTGTCCAAGTGGTTGGGCACCATTCCTTCCCGCCGTCCCATCCCAAATCCTTATCCTGACACCTTTCCAATGCTATATAGTCGTAATGGCTTGGCTCTTCACCCTGATAGTTCTCTTCGATTCTATTGTCCATAAGGTAACCTATCAATCTGCAACACCCTCCCCCCCCCCTCCCCCCCCCACTCAAAAAAATAGTTCCCTAGTCTTGCTTCATTTATAAACTAACGCCAGCCAAAAATCCCCGTTTAAACAAAATATTATTAAGCCTTTCCCAAAATAATTTTTTTTTGTGATATATAAGTAGATTAGATTTTCAATAAATTAGCATGGAAAACTGTTTTTATTAACTGCAACACAGCTGGGGGATAATATTTGCTGTGGACGCCTATTGTATTCTTAAACACTAAAAGCGTTCATATGACAGGCACGTCACGGCATGACAGGCACGTCACGGCATGACAGGCACGTCTCGACATGACAGACACGTCTCGACATGACAGGCACGTCACGACATGATAGGCACGTCTAGGCATGACAGACAGATCTAGGCATGACAGGCACGTCACGGCATGACAGGCACGTCACGGCATGACAGGCACGTCACGGCATGACAGGGACGTCACGGCATGACAGGCACGTCACGGCACGACAGGCACGTCTAGGTATGACAGGCACGTCACGGGATGACAGGCACGTCACGGCATGACAGGCACGTCACGGCATGACAGGCACGTCACGGCATGACAGGCACGTCTAGGCATGACAGGCAAGTCTAAGCAAGACATGCACGTCTAAGCAAGGTATGCACTACTCTGACACTGAAAAAGTTCTTTCTAACGTCCCTTTGGCACATTTGGGTACACAGTTTCCACCTGTGTCCCCTTATTCGCGTACCATCCGTGTTAAACCTTTTATCCTTATCTACCCTGTCAGTTCCTCTGAGAATTTTGTAAAAGGAGACAAAACATGTCCCCCCTTACTCCTCTGTCTTGCAGCGTCGTTAGGTGCCTTTCCCGCAGCCTTTCCTCGTAACTCATGCCTCTTAGTTCTGGGACTAGTCTAGTGGCATATCTCTGAACTTTTTCCAGCTTCGTCTTGTGCTTGACAAGGTACGGGCTCCATGCTGGGGCCGCATACTCCAGGATTGGTCTTACAAATGTCGTATACAAGATACTGAATGATTCCTTACACAGGTTCCTGAAGGCAGTTCTGATGTTAGCCAGCCTCGCATGCACCACAGATGTTATTCTTTTGATGTGGGCTTCAGGAGACAGGTTTGGTGTGATATCAACTCCTAGATCTTTCTTTCTGTTTCATGAAGGACTTCATCTCCCATTCAGTATCCTGTGTCTGGACTCCTGTTTCCTCTGCCTAGTTTCCTTTCCTTACATTTACTCGGGTTGAACTTTAGTAGTTAGTTGTTGGCTACCTCGTCCCCTGAACCGTGCCAGGGGACGAGGTGGTCACCACTGGGGCTTGGGGCTCGACCCAACCACAGAGGAGGAAGGGGAGCTGAGGGGAGTAGTCAGGAGGGTCAGGAGGAGGAGCAAGGTCAGGGCCCAATGCAGCGGGGGCTACAGAGCCCGGTCTTCCAACACGGTCCGACTCAGAGACTTGATCGCCCACCCCACGAGCTCGAGAAGGTAGAGGAGGAACAGAATTCGACACAAGGGCAAGAGGTCAGACTTTCATTCACGAATGTGCCCCCACACCCACCATGGAGCCACAATTAGAGGCAGGACACCCAACAGGAAGCTATCGCCGATCTTGCCGGGGCCTCCTAGGGGTGCGTCGTGAGTATACGCCCCACAAACACCACCTTAAGAACCGTCAGTCCATAAGAACATAAGAACATAAGAACAAAGGTAACTGCAGAAGGCCTATTGGCCCATACGAGGCAGCTCCTATTCTATAACCACCCAATCCCACTCATATACTTGTCCAACCCGTGCTTGAAACAATCGAGGGACCCCACCTCCACAATGTTACGCGGCAATTGGTTCCACAAATCAACAACCCTGTTACTGAACCAGTATTTACCCAAGTCTTTCCTAAATCTAAACTTATCCAATTTATACCCATTGTTTCGTGTTCTGTCCTGTGTTGATACTTTTAATACCCTACCAATATCCCCCCGGTTATGTCCATTCATCCACTTGTAAACCTCTATCATGTCACCCCTAACTCTTCGCCTTTCCAGTGAATGCAACTTAAGCTTTGTTAATCTTTCTTCATATGAAAGATTTCTAATTTGGGGAATTAACTTAGTCATCCTACGCTGGACACGTTCAAGTGAATTTATATCCATTCTATAATATGGCGACCAAAACTGAACTGCATAATCTAAATGGGGCCTAACTAGAGCAAGATATAGCTTGAGAACCACACCAGGTGTCTTGTTACTAACGCTGCGATTAATAAATCCAAGTGTCCGATTTGCCTTATTACGAACATTTATGCATTGATCCTTTTGTTTTAAATTCTTACTAATCATAACTCCCAGATCCCTTTCGCAATCCGACTTCGCAATCACAACACCATCTAGCTCGTATCTTGTAACTCTATCATCATTACCTAACCTCAGAACTTTACATTTATCAGCATTAAACTGCATCTGCCAATCCTTTGACCATTTCAAAGTCCGTCGAGATCGGGTTCAGCGACGAAAGGGGGATTGACAATAAAAGGTTCCCCTCGCTCTCGACGTCGGGTACTACAGTTCTACGGGTGCAAGAGTATGCCTCCTCAAACACCCTTCTTCTTTTGGACTAGATGAAGTCCAAAAGAGTAATCAAACCAGGCATTTTGACAACTGACAATTAGAAATGACAATTAGAAAGGTGAAGAGGGGAGAGAAAAACGAAACATAAGGAAAAGGAAAAGCGATCCGGCAAAATTAGAGAAGACAGCAGCAGGAGCATAAGGCTACAAAAAGACAGAGGACTGTCCCATGGAGCATCACACTCCGGCAGCCGCCCACCAAGCCCCCCTCACGGCAACAATGGGGCGGACAGGGAGGGGGTTCCGGCCAGTAGCGGTCGTCTGGTTCAAGCAGGTGTTCTTGATGAATAGCGCGAGGTCCCCAGACCCACGCTTGGTGCCCACTGTCAACAGTACCGTTAACATCGTAATGCTTAGGACTTTAACTGGCAGTCCAGTGAAGTACTAATAGTTCAGGATGTGTCGCCACTGTGATGGCTTCAACTGCTGACAACAGGAAGAGTGGCCGGGAGGGACAGCCGCCAACAAGAGTCCTAGCCACAGAAGCACTGACTAGTCATGCTGCTATCCCATGGACTCCCAGAGTCCCAGAGTGCAGGGATAAGAATATCTTTTGAGTGGATACCATCTCAAACACACACACACACACACATATATATATATATATATATATATATATATACACATATATAGGGGTACCACCACTGGTTTAATTAAAAGGACCCACATCCTCGAAGAAGAAAATAAATAGTGTTCAGAGAAGACCTTGTGGATTCTCACTATATATATAATATATATATATATATATATATATATATATATATATATATATATATATATATATATTGGTGTATACTGGCAGCAGGTTTTCTTTCAAACATGTTTCATTGAATATGACCGCATATACTGTATTTATTATTTTCTGGTTTAGGGCTTCTATTCCTCTAACTATTTTCTTAGCATCAGGGCTTAATTGAAATTGTCCTTATTCTCATGGTGAGAGTAAGGACAAGACAAGAACATATCGATGCCAACACAGAAGACAATGTCCAACATAATAGGCCAATTACACTTGATTAATCTTTGTGTTTAGATAGGAGCTGCCTCGTATGGGCCAATAAGCCTTCTGCAGTTACCTCTATGTTTCACCTCACATTTATCCCTTATGTATCCCCCCATGTTTTCACCTTTATTGTATTATCACCTGACCCAGTGCGGGTATAAAATCAACTAGTATTGTAAGATCTGTTCACTTGAGAATGAACCATGGAGGTTCGAAACGTTGTGCAAATTATATAAATATGTGTAATACACTATAGTAAATCACTTCTTTTCTTCACCTTAAAAGTACGAAAATGAGTTTTGGAGAACTCCTATTTCAATTAAGCCCTGATGCTAAGAAAATAGTTAGAGGGATAGAAGCCCTAAACCAGAAAATAATAAATACAGAATTTGCGGTCATATTCAATGAAACATATATATATATATATATATATATATATATATATATATATATATATATATATATATATATATATATATATATATATATATATTGTGACAATAATCTCTTTCAAGAGAGATTGAGCCTGCTCTTCCCTACATCATTACGTCTTTTAAGTACAAGATACTATATAGAAGATACGTCCACCAGTATCGCCAAACGTTTTGCCCAGGAAGCAAATCGTACCATGCACACCCCGACACCTGCTACAGCCGCCGTAACCAGCAAACTGCTTATCCTCCGCCTGCCTGTTGCTGATTGGCTGATGTCTCGCCGCACCTGCACTCACCACCACCACCGAGAGTCGACGTCTGGGCAGCAGTACGCCGTACTCGTCAGAATATCTTTGTGCTCCTTGGAGTTGACATCTCTCGCAAGTAGACTAAGCCTTGGCTTTCGTGTACTAAGGGAGGTGGCAGCTTGAAGCCAGTATTCCAGCACCGCACATATTAATTTATATTGCTATCAATATTTTTGCATTCTGGTCTTAATAACTTTTCATTGCCAGTAATTATTCATGTTATTTTGTTTGTTGACTTGTCCTGCATTTTATGAGATTGCCTTTATTCATGTCTTGTTTTCTAGAGTAATTAAAATTTCATTGTTTATATACTTGTGTTTTGTGTGTCTTCCCATTACCTTACCACAGACGAAAGGACAAACTTTTCTCTTTTTTTTTTGTGATGTGACGAGGCCCTGCCCCCAGCTTTTGAAACAGCCGAACACCAACGCTTTACCGTCACAAAATATATATATATATATATATATATATATATATATATATATATATATATATATATATATATATCATCATAATGAGACAGACAGTGCAGCCAAATTAGTGTGTAACAAGGATGAAGTTGAATAAGATCTAGGTATCCCCATCACTGTTGTCAAAACTATATTATTCCAAACACTCAAGTCTGATAGAAAGGAAATTACTGACTCCCAACGACCTGAAAGCACCAGTATAAAAATCTATGAATTATTCAGATCTGAAACCTATATCTATGGACAGCACAAAACGTGGACCAGACTGTGCGACACAGTGGTTGCCAGGATCAGGTTGGGTTACCGTTACTGTGGCAGGTGGCTGCAGGTGACGGGTCTCCCAATCCTGAGCACTCCAGTTGCAAACTCTGTGAGCAGGAACTACGGCATGATCTCCCACACTACATCACCGAATGTCCAGTTATTAGACCTTTCAGACCAGTTGGCATGAGGTACCTGGAGCTCTGCAATTACTTTATTTACTCTCGTGGTCATGATGATATCCTCATACTACACCCAGAGTCTGTCAATGCTTTCCACTGAACAAGTGCCTCTGTATGACTAACCATCCTGTGTGATGGGGATTTTAGCATCACGCAGCTAGATGTTGACACACACTGTACTCCCCTTCATATAGTCTAGGGCAGCTAGTTCTTGACACACACTGTACTCCCCTTCATATAGTCTAGGGCAGCTAGTTCTTGACACACACTGTACTCCCCTTCATATAGTCTAGGGCAGCTAGTTCTTGACACACACTGTACTCCCCTTCATATAGTCTAGGGCAGCTAGTTCTTGACACACACTGTACTCCCCTTCATATAGTCTAGGGCAGCTAGTTCTTGACACACACTGTACTCCCCTTCATATAGTCTAGGGCAGCTAGTTCTTGACACACACTGTACTCCCCTTCATATAGTCTAGGGCAGCTAGTTCTTGACACACACTGTACTCCCCTTCATATAGTCTAGGGCAGCTAGTTCTTGACACACACTGTACTCCCCTTCATATAGTCTAGGGCAGCTGCCCAAATGTCCACGTATCTAAATATATTATAAAAACAAAAGTTTGATCTTCCTTCTCAATGATTGTGACACTGTCAGGACGCAAGAAGCTTCTACAATGCCTTGAGGAACACTATCTTGAATAGCTTTCCAAATATAAATGTTTATCAAAGATACAGTGATATGGTTCCTATCGTAAAAGTCTATCACAAAGGAAAATGGTTTGACCCACTTTATGAAGAGCAGACATAAGCTGAGGAGGAGGATTATAACGCAGGAAAATCATTGTCTTATCATCGCTAACATCTCTTATTAACATTTAATAAAACACTTCTTCAACATTCACATGTATCAAGAAATATCAACAGATGCAATGGAAACAGTTTTTGAAGAGGGTGAAACAACTGGCACATATATGACATGAACGAAGAGACGCGGAACCATCGTTCATCTCCTTTCCTGTGTGTGTGGGTTGGGATATGTCCTGTGTGTGTGTGGGTTGGGATATGTCCTGTGTGTGTGTGGGTTGGGATATGTCCCGTGTGTGTGTGGGTTGGGATATGTCCCGTGTGTGTGTGGGTTGGGATATGTCCTGTGTGTGTGTGTGGGTTGGGATATGTCCTGTGTGTGTGTGGGTTGGGATATGTCCCGTGTGTGTGGGTTGGGATATGTCCCGTGTGTGTGTGGGTTGGGATATGTCCTGTGTGTGTGTGGGTTGGGATATGTCCTGTGTGTGTGGGTTGGGATATGTCCTGTGTGTGTGTGGCTTGGGATATGTCCTGTGTGTGTGTGGCTTGGGATATGTCCTTTGTATGTGTGGGTTGGGATATGTCCCGTGTGTGTGGGTCGGGATATGTCCTGTGTGTGTGTGGGTTGGGATATGTCCCGTGTGTGTGTGGGTTGGGATATGTCCCGTGTGTGTGTGGGTTGGGATATGTCCTGTGTGTGTGTGGGTTGGGATATGTCCCGTGTGTGTGTGGGTTGGGATATGTCCCGTGTGTGTGTGGGTTGGGATATGTCCCGTGTGTGTGTGGGTTGGGATATGTCCCGTGTGTGTGTGGGTTGGGATATGTCCCGTGTGTGTGTGGGTTGGGATATGTCCCGTGTGTGTGGGTTGGGATATGTCCTGTGTGTGTGGGTTGGGATATGTCCTGTGTGTGTGTGTGGGTTGGGATATGTCCTGTGTGTGTGTGGGTTGGGATATGTCCTGTGTGTGTGGGTTGGGATATGTCCTGTGTGTGTGTGGGTTGGGATATGTCCCGTGTGTGTGTGGGTTGGGATATGTCCCGTGTGTGTGTGGGTTGGGATATGTCCCGTGTGTGTGTGGGTTGGGATATATGTCCTGTGTGTGTGTGGGTTGGGATATGTCCTGTGTGTGTGTGGGTTGGGATATGTCCTGTGTGTGTGTGGGTTGGGATATGTCCTTTGCATGTGTGGGTTGGGATATGTCCCGTGTGTGTGGGTTGGGATATGTCCTGTGTGTGTGTGGGTTGGGATATGTCCTGTGTGTGTGTGGGTTGGGATATGTCCCGTGTGTGTGGGTTGGGATATGTCCTGTGTGTGTGTGGGTTGGGATATGTCCCGTGTGTGTGGGTTGGGATATGTCCTGTGTGTGTGGGTTGGGATATGTCCTGTGTGTGTGTGTGGGTTGGGATATGTCCTGTGTGTGTGGGTTGGGATATGTCCTGTGTGTGTGGGTGGGTTGGGATATGTCCTGTGTGTGGGTTGGTATATGTCCTGTGTGTGTGTTGGGATATGTCCTGTGTGTGGGTTGGTATATGTCCTGTGTGTGTGTGGGTTGGTATATGTCCTGTGTGTGTGTTGGCATATGTCCTGTGTGTGTGTTGGTTGGGATATGTCCTGTGTGTGTGGGTTGGGACATGTTCTGTGTGGGTTGGGATATGTCCTGTGTGTGGGGGTTGGGATATGTCCTGTGTGTGTGTGGGTTGGGATATGTCCTGTGTGTGTGGGTTGGGACATGTCATGTGTGTATGTGGGTTGGGATATGTCCTGTGTATGTGTGGGTTGGGATATGTCCTGTGTATGTGTGGGTTGGGATATGTCTTGTGTGTGTGGGTTGGTGTTACGAACCCGAGCCCAGCGTCTGAGCACAGAGCAGTGACGACCGCGCCATCTGTGGGTCAGCTCCCGAAACCCCCTCCAAATGGACGACGCCATCTAGTGAGGACGAGATATACCGGCCACAAGGGCTAGTTTCCCGTCCTGATCAGCTCATAACATAGCCGCTGCTGACCTCTGGTGAGGTGACGCTTAGACAGCAACGCCATCTACGGAGTTGATAGGTGGGCGTTTGTGTCTAAGCCTGTGAGTGAGGTGCCCTAGAGTGTCATCAGTACTAATGACGTGTCTGATTACAGAGTCGACCTGGGACTGCTGTAATGGACGTTGGATCAGTGTACCCAAGGCAGCCGTAGAAACTCTAAGTGTTAGCTGCAGAAGTTGTGAGTCACCCCCCGGATGAACACTGTTGTGTTAACCTGCCTGTGACGTGGCAGTTGAGGAATTGTCGTACCTGGGGCTGACTGGTGGAGAAGACTAGCCACTGGGGTGTTGTGGTGAGGAGAGTGATCTGTGAAATCACACGAGGCTCCTGCCTAGGGCTCGCAACCCTAGTATCGGTCGTGGAGTGGCCTAACCAGCGGAGCTGATTGGAACCTGCCAGCTACAGGCTGGATTTGTGGTTGAAGGCCTCCACGACGGTGCCCCCAGTGGAACTGTGATTTGGCTGGCCTGTGGCCGGGGTAGACTCGCTAGGAGAATCCAAGGATTAATCGAGAGGCCACGAGACGAGGATCAAGGGCTAAGCATCGTTGAGCACCGTGGAGCATCCCGTGTCTTCGAAGAAGAAGTTATTGTAAATAAGTGTAGTAATAGCAACCCAGATTGTGACGGTTTATATACTTATTTATTGGTGATGGAATAATTATATATTTAAGTTTAAGTGCAGTTTTATCCCTTCCCCTTTAATTTACTTGCGTTACGGAGCACACCCCTTGAAAGCCACTACTAACTTGGGGCCGGATACCCTAACTCTAACAACATCAGAGAAAGAACCCAGTTGCGACCCCAGAGGGCCGTAACAGTTGGTACATGTCTTGTGTGTGTGGGTTAGTATATTTACCAAATTCGATGTAACCACTCACTTTTTAGAACGACATCTCTAACACCAACATTTCTCTACAGGCACACGAAATAATCATGTGCTTGTAGAGAAATATGTGACTATTTGTATGAACACGACACATGTTCTGTCCTGGGGGGGGGGAGGGGGGGAGGGGCATTCATTGCGTGCACCACGACAAACTCCACGACACTGATATCCCAGGCGTCCTGATATCCCAGGCGTCCTGATATCACAGGCGATAGCAATTTGGTAGGTGGTGAGCTTCCCCCTTTTATAAATCGGGCTGAGAGGACATAAAAAAACGCCCTATATCGTGAAGCGAAGCAATCTGTATGCTAAAGTCTGGGCTTAGTTATCTGCCAGTCGCTCCAGTAAGGACAACATGGGGCAAAATATGTTTTCAACACTGCAACACGAGTTATTGTATTGTTGATGTTATACAGTGTGTTGCAGAGGTGATGGTCCGGGCCTGTAGCCACGGCTGACCTGGCCAGCCACGGCTGACCTGGCCAGTCACGGCAGACCTGGCCAGTCACGGCTGACCTGGCCAGTCACGGCAGACCTGGCCAGGTACGGCAGACCTGGCCAGTCACGGCTGACCTGGCTGACCAGTCCTGACTAGAGGCCATGGTGGAGCCTGGTCAGCAGTCATGACGGAGCCTGGTCAGGAGGCATGACGGAGCCTGGTCAGGAGGCATGACGGAGCCTGGTCAGGAGGCATGACGGAGCCTGGTCAGGAGGCATGACGGAGCCTGGTCAGGAGGCATGACGGAGCCTGGTCAGGAGGCATGACGGAGCCTGGTCAGGAGGCATGACGGAGCCTGGTCAGGAGGCATGACGGAGCCTGGTCAGGAGGCATGACGGAGCCTGGTCAGGAGGCATGACGGAGCCTGGTCAGGAGGCATGACGGAGCCTGGTCAGGAGGCATGACGGAGCCTGGTCAGGAGGCATGACGGAGCCTGGTCAGGAGGCATGACGGAGCCTGGTCAGGAGGCATGACGGAGCCTGGTCAGGAGGCATGACGGAGCCTGGTCAGGAGGCATGACGGAGCCTGGTCAGGAGGCATGACGGAGCCTGGTCAGGAGGCATGACGGAGCCTGGTCAGGAGGCATGACGGAGCCTGGTCAGGAGGCATGACGGAGCCTGGTCAGGAGGCATGACGGAGCCTGGTCAGGAGGCATGACGGAGCCTGGTCAGGAGGCATGACGGAGCCTGGTCAGGAGGCATGACGGAGCCTGGTCAGGAGGCATGACGGAGCCTGGTCAGGAGGCATGACGGAGCCTGGTCAGGAGGCATGACGGAGCCTGGTCAGGAGGCATGACGGAGCCTGGTCAGGAGGCATGACGGAGCCTGGTCAGGAGGCATGACGGAGCCTGGTCAGGAGGCATGACGGAGCCTGGTCAGGAGGCATGACGGAGCCTGGTCAGGAGGCATGACGGAGCCTGGTCAGGAGGCATGACGGAGCCTGGTCAGGAGGCATGACGGAGCCTGGTCAGGAGGCATGACGGAGCCTGGTCAGGAGGCATGACGGAGCCTGGTCAGGAGGCATGACGGAGCCTGGTCAGGAGGCATGACGGAGCCTGGTCAGCAGTCATGACGGAGCCTGGTCAGCAGTCATGACGGAGCCTGGTCAGGAGGCATGACGGAGCCTGGTCAGGAGGCATGACGGAGCCTGGTCAGGAGGCATGACGGAGCCTGGTCAGGAGGCATGACGGAGCCTGGTCAGGAGGCATGACGGAGCCTGGTCAGGAGGCATGACGGAGCCTGGTCAGGAGGCATGACGGAGCCTGGTCAGGAGGCATGACGGAGCCTGGTCAGGAGGCATGACGGAGCCTGGTCAGGAGGCATGACGGAGCCTGGTCAGGAGGCATGACGGAGCCTGGTCAGGAGGCATGACGGAGCCTGGTCAGGAGGCATGACGGAGCCTGGTCAGGAGGCATGACGGAGCCTGGTCAGGAGGCATGACGGAGCCTGGTCAGGAGGCATGACGGAGCCTGGTCAGGAGGCATGACGGAGCCTGGTCAGGAGGCATGACGGAGCCTGGTCAGGAGGCATGACGGAGCCTGGTCAGGAGGCATGACGGAGCCTGGTCAGGAGGCATGACGGAGCCTGGTCAGGAGGCATGACGGAGCCAGGTCAGGAGGCATGACGGAGCCTGGTCAGGAGGCATGACGGAGCCTGGTCAGGAGGCATGACGGAGCCTGGTCAGGAGGCATGACGGAGCCTGGTCAGGAGGCATGACGGAGCCTGGTCAGGAGGCATGACGGAGCCTGGTCAGGAGGCATGACGGAGCCTGGTCAGGAGGCATGACGGAGCCTGGTCAGGAGGCATGACGGAGCCTGGTCAGGAGGCATGACGGAGCCTGGTCAGGAGGCATGACGGAGCCTGGTCAGGAGGCATGACGGAGCCTGGTCAGGAGGCATGACGGAGCCTGGTCAGGAGGCATGACGGAGCCTGGTCAGGAGGCATGACGGAGCCAGGTTTCAGGTTGGATGTGAACGTCAAATGGAGAGTCACACACACGCATAATGGACCTCTAAAAACAAAAATTCGAGTAACATCCCTTCTGCAGCAGTTTTATATGACGCTGACCTGTGTACCACCCAGTGATGCACTGTGGCGCACTGTGGCGCACTGTGGTGCACTGTGGTGCACTGTGGCGCACTGTGGTGCACTGTGGCGCACTGTGGTGCACTGTGGTACACTGTGGTACACTGTGGTACACTGTGGTACACTGTGGTCTACAGGACACCCGTCTACAGGTCAAGCCTCAGGGTACCAAGACATCCGTCTACAGTTCTGACAGAGAAAATAATCAGTATGTTGCAATATAGTGGCGCCTCAGCTGCGGCTTAAAGCTGGAAATACCCGCTTTAGCACCAACAAAAGCTGGAAATACCCGCTTTAGCACCAACAAAAGCTGGAAATATCCGCTTTAGCACCAACAAAAGCTGGAAATACCCGCTTTAGCACCAACAAAAGCTGGAAATATCCGCTTTAGCACCAACAAAAGCTGGAAATACCCGCTTTAGCACCAACAAAAGCTGGAAATACCCGCTTTAGCACCAACAAAAGCTGGAAATACCCGCTTTAGCACCAAAATAACTCTCCATTTCTCCCGCAAGTTGTCGCGTGTCGGTATCTCTCAGCGGAACAGAACACGGCCGCCGCCTCACTCTGGCGGGAAAAGTAATGTAACGACAAAATTTCAGCAGAACATCTGTACGAAAAGTCCCGCGCCCCGAGACAGAGGGGAGTCTCAGGGCGTCACCCGTCGTCTTCCCCCGTCACCCGTCGTCTTCCCCCGTCACCCGTCGTCTTCCCCCGTCACCCGTCGTCTTCCCCCGTCACCCGTCGTCTTCCCATGTCACCCGTCGTCTTCCCCCGTCACCCGTCGTCTAACCCCCGTCACCCGTCGTCTTCCCCCGTCACAGAGACGGGAGGGAGACGACCATAACATAAGTACTTATTCACTTTCTCTTCCGTCCCGTGTCGTCGAGGGTATTGTGTCGTGTAGGAGGGAGACTGGAGGCCTGGAGGAGACCGAGCCGCGGGCACGTTGGACCCCCGAAATCATAGCAAGATGGGTCTAAGATATTTGCTAGGCCTCCCTGGCCTGGAGGCCTAGCAAATCCTATGATAAATCCTAACTAATCCTGTCTATCTTGACTATGATACGTCAAGATAGATAATTATCAAGAGGAAAGCGCCAAGCCATTAGGACTATGTAACACTGGGAAGGGATCAGGATAAGGATTTGGGATGGTACGGGGTTCAATCCCCGACCACTTGGACGGTCGGGAGATTGAACGCCGACCCGCATGAAGCAAGACCATCGCTCTACCGTCCAGCCCAAGTGGTTGGGGTCAAGTCAAGGGCATAAAGTTGTGTCTCCATCAGCTGTGTAAAGCTAATATTGCTTCTTCCTCTCGTATCTCTCACTGTGTTTTTTCTTTGGTTGGGGTTTTCACAGCTTTTGTTTTGTTTATCTTTTTATCTGTGTTTCCCAGCAGTGATGGGTATCAGTGGTCGGGCCCCCCGCCCCGAGGGTCCTCCTCCCCCTGCCCTGAGGGCCCCCCAGCCCTGAGGGCCCCCCCTCGCCCTGAGGGCCCCTGACAGATAGTTGTTCCAAGATTTTTTATAGAGAGACCAACAGGCCAACTGATACAGGCAACTCTTCCGCCTACCTGTGTTGTGTTCTGGGTTTCTCTCCTTTTATATATTTTGCGTCCTGCTTCAATATTTATTCTTTGACAGAGCGGGTGATTATATCGGGCTATCGGGAGTCTGTGATTCTTAAGTGTTCCTTCTCAATACACGAGTCTATCTTCACTCTTGTTGAATTTATGGTCTTATTTTTGAAGGCCTGGAGGCTCTCTTCCTCACCTCGACTTGGCACAAGAAGGGGAACCAGTCTCGTTATTCTCGTGGATCTTGCTCTCAGGGCTGGGACTGAGAGTGGAGCTTTCAGGGCTGGGACTGAGAGTGTGCTCTCAGGGCTGGGACTGAGAGTGGAGCTCTCAGGGCTGGGACAGAGTGGAGCTCTCAGGGCTGGGACTGAGAGTGGAGCTCTCAGGGCTGGGACTGAGAGTGGAGCTCTCAGGGCTGGGACTGAGAGTGTGCTCTCAGGGCTGGGACTGAGAGTGGAGCTCTCAGGGCTGGGACAGAGTGGAGCTCTCAGGGCTGGGACAGAGTGGAGCTCTCAGGGCTGGGACTGAGAGTGGAGCTCTCAGGGCTGGGACTGAGAGTGTGCTCTCAGGGCTGGGACTGAGAGTGGAGCTCTCAGGGCTGGGACTGAGAGTGGAGCTCTCAGGGCTGGGACTGAGAGTGGAGCTCTCAGGGCTGGGACTGAGAGTGGAGCTCTCAGGGCTAGGACTGAGAGTGGAGCTCTCAGGGCTGGGACTGAGAGTGGAGCTCTCAGGGCTGGGACTGAGAGTGGAGCTCTCAGGGCTGGGACTGAGAGTGGAGCTCTCAGGGCTGGGACAGAGAGTGGAGCTCTCAGGGCTGGGACAGAGAGTGGAGCTCTCAGGGCTGGGACTGAGAGTGGAGCTCTCAGGGCTGGGACTGAGAGTGTGCTCTCAGGGCTGGGACTGAGAGTGTGCTCTCAGGGCTGGACTGAGAGTGGAGCTCTCAGGGCTGGGACTGAGAGTGGAGCTCTCAGGGCTGGGACTGAGAGTGGAGCTCTCAGGGCTGGGACTAAGAGTGGAGCTCTCAGGGCTGGGACAGAGTGGAGCTCTCAGGGCTGGGACTGAGAGTGGAGCTCTCAGGGCTGGGACTGAGAGTGGAGCTCTCAGGGCTGGGACTAAGAGTGGAGCTCTCAGGGCTGGGACAGAGTGGAGCTCTCAGGGCTGGGACTGAGAGTGGAGCTCTCAGGGCTGGGACTAAGAGTGGAGCTCTCAGGGCTGGGACAGAGTGGAGCTCTCAGGGCTGGGACTGAGAGTGGAGCTCTCAGGGCTGGGACTGAGAGTGGAGCTCTCAGGGCTGGGACTAAGAGTGGAGCTCTCAGGGCTGGGACTGAGAGTGGAGCTCTCAGGGCTGGGACTGAGAGTGTGCTCTCAGGGCTGGGACTGAGAGTGGAGCTCTCAGGGCAGTATTCCGTGATGCCTTTATCCACAGACTGGTTACATTATCCACAGACTGGTTACATTATCCACAGACTGATTACATTATCCACAGACTTGTTACTTTATCCACAGACTGGTTACTTTATCCACAGACTGGTTACTTTATCCACAGACTGGTTACTTTATCCACAGACTGGTTACTTTATCCACAGACTGGTTACTTTATCCACAGACTGGTTACTTTATTCACAGACTGGTTACTTTATCCACAGACTGGTTACTTTATCCACAGACTGGTTATTTTATCCACAGACTGGTTACCTTATCCCCAGACTGGTTACTTTATCCACAGACTGGTTACTGTATCCACAGACTGGTTACTTTATCCACAGACTGGTTATTTTATCCACAGACTGGTTACTTTAGGCTTGAGCTATACTTATGTCAATGGTTTAGTGGTTAATGAAACCTTAATGACCGCGCAGGGATAGGCCTATGCGGGATAGGCCTATGGGGCCCGGCGTCAAACTATCCGCTGCTGTGGAACAGAAACTGTCAATGGGTCCAGTGGTGAACTCTATTGACCTGGCTCTTTTCCATCTATGCTCTTTTCCATCTATGCTCTTTGGTAACTATGCTCTTTGGTAACTATGCTCTTTGGTAACTATGCTCTTTGGTAACTATGCTCTTTGGTAACTATGCTCTTTTGTAACTATGCTCTTTGGTAACTATGCTCTTTGGTAACTATGCTCTTTGGTAACTATGCTCTTTGGTAACTATGCTCTATACCATTAGTTGTATTGTTTCTAATGGTGATTTGACTTTACGGGAGGGAACGCCAAGGACCTCCCCCCCCCTATCCCCCCCCCCACGAAGACTTTAGACTTGACGATTTTCTGTCAAATCAAAATCTTTTGATTTTGATTTGACATCCCTTCTCCACAGTCTTACAAGCCGAAAATACATTTTTCAAGTCACTCTTTTCCATCCCTTGAGAACTATGTTATCGCTCCTCCTGATCCTCCTCGTCCTCCTCCTCCTCAACCTTCCACTCGTCCTCGTCCTCCTCCTCCTCAACCTTCCACTCGTCCTCGTCCTCCTCCTCCTCAACCTTCCACTCGTCCTCCACCTACCACGTCGTCCTCCTCCTCCACCTCCCACTTCGTCCTCGTCCTCCACCTCCCACTCGTCCTCGTCCTCCACCTCGTCCTCGTCCTCCACCTCCCACTCGTCCTCGTCCTCCACCTCCCACTCGTCCTCGTCCTCCACCTCCCACTCGTCCTCCTCCTCCACCTCCCACTTCGTCCTCGTCCTCCATCTTCCACTTCGTCCTCCACCTCCACTTCGTCCTCGTCCTCCACCTCCCACTCGTCCTCGTCCTCCACCTCCCACTCGTCCTCGTCCTCCACCTCGTCCTCGTCCTCCACCTCCCACTCGTCCTCGTCCTCCACCTCCCACTCGTCCTCCTCCTCCACCTCCCACTCGTCCTCCTCCTCCACCTTCCACTCGTCCTCCTCCTCCACCACCCACGTCGTCCTCCTCCTCCACCTCCCACTTCGTCCTCGTCCTCCACCTCCCACTCGTCCTCCTCCTCCACCTCCCACTCGTCCTCCTCCTCCACCTTCCACTCGTCCTCCTCCTCCACCACCCACGTCGTCCTCCTCCTCCACCTCCCACTTCGTCCTCGTCCTCCATCTTCCACTTCGTCCTCCACCTCCACTTCGTCCTCGTCCTCCACCTCCCACTCGTCCTCGTCCTCCTCCTCCCACTTCGTCCTCGTCCAATCTCTCGTCTCTAAAAAAGAATATCTTTATTCTAGGATCACAGAAGACAGTGAATTGTGGGGATTGTGGTGAGAGATAAATCCCTTATCGCGACGGAGAATACCAGATGAGACGCCACCAGAGCGAGCGAGCGAGAGAGAGAGAGAGAGAGAGAGAGAGAGAGAGAGAGAGAGAGAGAGAGAGAGAGAGAGAGAGAGAGGAGAGAGAGAGGAGTGAGAGGAGTGAAAGAGAGGAGTGAGAGGGAGGGTGAATGAGTTAGAGAATGAGTGTGAAAGTCAGCGTGAGAGAGACTGAGAGGAGAGAGAGAGAGACTGTGGGAGTGACAAAGAGAGTGTGTGTGTGAGAGATGAGAAAGTCACCTCCCGAACTGAGGGTCGACCGATGGACTTCGTAATAATTTAGCGACCTCGCAACCACCGCCCCACACCTCACAAAACCACTGTTTACGCTGTTATGTTCCATCAATTATACAATCTTGCGCAACAGTCACCGGATCACTTGGATTAAAACATATATATATATATACACTTTACTCGTCTTCACAAAGCTATATAGTCTGCCAATCTCATAGATCTGTAAGCCACATCTCATCCACAGCCTCTGAATTCCAGGAAAGTCATTGGAATTGTGTTAACACACGCTTGAGCGATGATATACGCTGAGAGGTTACGCTTGAGTGATGAGGGGTCGACGAGGAAAGGCCGCTCACACCAGTAATCAAGGGGAAAACACAGGTTATCAGCACGCTCCACAAGCCCCACTTAACTCCTTGTTCCAATACCTGGCCACAGAGCGCCGGCCTGCAGGTGGAGTAGTAGGCTGCTGGCCTGCAGGTGGAGTAGTAGGCTGCTGGCCTGCAGGTGGAGTAGTAGGCTGCTGGCCAGCAGGTGGAGTAGTAGGCTGCTGGCCAGCAGGTGGAGTAGTAGTAGGCTGCTGGCCTGCAGGTGGAGTAGTAGGCTGCTGGCCTGCAGGTGGAGTAGTAGGCTGCTGGCCTGCAGGTGGAGTAGTAGTAGGCTGCTGGCCTGCAGGTGGAGTAGTAGTAGGCTGCTGGCCTGCAGGTGGAGTAGTAGTAGGCTGCTGGCCTGCAGGTGGAGTAGTAGTAGGCTGCTGGCCTGCAGGTGGAGTAGTAGTAGGCTGCTGGCCTGCAGGTGGAGTAGTAGTAGGCTGCTGGCCTGCAGGTGGAGTAGTAGTAGGCTGCTGGCCTGCAGGTGGAGTAGTAGTAGGCTGCTGGCCTGCAGGTGGAGTAGTAGTAGGCTGCTGGCCTGCAGGTGGAGTAGTAGGCTGCTGGCCTGCAGGTGGAGTAGTAGGCTGCTGGCCTGCAGGTGGAGTAGTAGGCTGCTGGCCTGCAGGTGGAGTAGTAGGCTGCTGGCCTGCAGGTGGAGTAGTAGGCTGCTGGCCTGCAGGTGGAGTAGTAGGCTGCTGGCCTGCAGGTGGAGTAGTAGGCTGCTGGCCTGCAGGTGGAGTAGTAGGCTGCTGGCCTGCAGGTGGAGTAGTAGGCTGCTGGCCTGCAGGTGGAGTAGTAGTAGGCTGCCGGCCAGCAGGTGGAGTAGTAGGCTGCTGGCCAGCAGGTGGAGTAGTAGGCTGCTGGCCTGCAGGTGGAGTAGTAGGCTGCTGGCCTGCAGGTGGAGTAGTAGGCTGCTGGCCTGCAGGTGGAGTAGTAGTAGGCTGCCGGCCAGCAGGTGGAGTAGTAGGCTGCCGGCCAGCAGGTGGAGTAGTAGGCTGCTGGCCAGCAGCTGGAGTAGTAGGCTGCTGGCCTGCAGGTGGAGTAGTAGGCTGCTGGCCTGCAGGTGGAGTAGTAGGCTGCTGGCCTGCAGGTGGAGTAGTAGGCTGCTGGCCTGCAGGTGGAGTAGTAGGCTGCTGGCCTGCAGGTGGAGTAGTAGGCTGCTGGCCTGCAGGTGGAGTAGTAGGCTGCTGGCCTGCAGGTGGAGTAGTAGGCTGCTGGCCTGCAGGTGGAGTAGTAGGCTGCTGGCCTGCAGGTGGAGTAGTAGGCTGCTGGCCAGCAGGTGGAGTAGTAGGCTGCTGGCCTGCAGGTGGAGTAGTAGGCTGCTGGCCTGCAGGTGGAGTAGTAGTAGGCTGCTGGCCTGCAGGTGGAGTAGTAGTAGGCTGCTGGCCAGCAGGTGGAGTAGTAGGCTGCTGGCCTGCAGGTGGAGTAGTAGGCTGCTGGCCTGCAGGTGGAGTAGTAGGCTGCTGGCCTGCAGGTGGAGTAGTAGGCTGCAGGCCTGCAGGTGGAGTAGTAGTAGGCTGCTGGCCAGCAGGTGGAGTAGTAGGCTGCTGGCCTGCAGGTGGAGTAGTAGTAGGCTGCTGGCCAGCAGGTGGAGTAGTAGGCTGCTGGCCTGCAGGTGGAGTAGTAGGCTGCTGGCCAGCAGGTGGAGTAGTAGGCTGCTGGCCTGCAGGTGGAGTAGTAGTAGGCTGCTGGCCTGCAGGTGGAGTAGTAGTAGGCTGCTGGCCTGCAGGTGGAGTAGTAGGCTGCTGGCCAGCAGGTGGAGTAGTAGGCTGCTGGCCAGCAGGTGGAGTAGTAGGCTGCTGGCCAGCAGGTGGAGTAGTAGGCTGCTGGCCAGCAGGTGGAGTAGTAGGCTGCTGGCCTGCAGGTGGAGTAGTAGGCTGCTGGCCTGCAGGTGGAGTAGTAGGCTGCTGGCCTGCAGGTGGAGTAGTAGGCTGCTGGCCTGCAGGTGGAGTAGTAGGCTGCTGGCCTGCAGGTGGAGTAGTAGGCTGCTGGCCTGCAGGTGGAGTAGTAGGCTGCTGGCCTGCAGGTGGAGTAGTAGGCTGCTGGTCAGCAGGTGGAGTAGTAGGCTGCTGGCCAGCAGGTGGAGTAGTAGGCTGCTGGCCAGCAGGTGGAGTAGTAGGCTGCTGGCCTGCAGGTGGAGTAGTAGGCTGCTGGCCTGCAGGTGGAGTAGTAGGCTGCTGGCTTGCAGGTGGAGTAGTAGGCTGCTGGCCTGCAGGTGGAGTAGTAGGCTGCTGGCCTGCAGGTGGAGTAGTAGGCTGCTGGCCTGCAGGTGGAGTAGTAGGCTGCTGGCCAGCAGGTGGAGTAGTAGGCTGCTGGCCTGCAGGTGGAGTAGTAGGCTGCTGGCCTGCAGGTGGAGTAGTAGGCTGCTAGCCTGCAGGTGGAGTAGTAGTAGGCTGCTGGCCAGCAGGTGGAGTAGTAGGCTGCTGGCCTGCAGGTGGAGTAGTAGGCTGCTGGCCTGCAGGTGGAGTAGTAGTAGGCTGCTGGCCTGCAGGTGGAGTAGTAGGCTGCTGGCCTGCAGGTGGAGTAATAGTAGGCTGCTGGCCAGCAGGTGGAGTAGTAGGCTGCTGGCCAGCAGGTGGAGTAGTAGGCTGCTGGCCAGCAGGTGGAGTAGTAGGCTGCTGGCCAGCAGGTGGAGTAGTAGGCTGCTGGCCTGCAGGTGGAGTAGTAGGCTGCTGGCCAGCAGGTGGAGTAGTAGGCTGCTGGCCTGCAGGTGGAGTAGTAGGCTGCTGGCCTGCAGGTGGAGTAGTAGGCTGCTGGCCTCTAGGTGGAGTAGTAGGCTGCTGGCCTGCAGGTGGAGTAGTAGGCTGCTGGCCTGCAGGTGGAGTAGAAGGCTGCTGGCCTGCAGGTGGAGTAGTAGGCTGCTGGCCTGCAGGTGGAGTAGTAGGCTGCTGGCCTCTAGGTGGAGTAGTAGGCTGCTGGCCTGCAGGTGGAGTAGTAGGCTGCTGGCCTGCAGGTGGAGTAGTAGGCTGCTGGCCTGCAGGTGGAGTAGTAGGCTGCTGGCCTGCAGGTGGAGTAGTAGGCTGCTGGCCTGCAGGTGGAGTAGTAGGCTGCTGGCCTGCAGGTGGAGTAGTAGGCTGCTGGCCTGCAGGTGGAGTAGTAGGCTGCTGGCCTGCAGGTGGAGTAGTAGGCTGCTGGCCTGCAGGTGGAGTAGTAGGCTGCTGGCCTGCAGGTGGAGTAGTAGGCTGCTGGCCAGCAGGTGGAGTAGTAGGCTGCTGGCCTGCAGGTGGAGTAGTAGGCTGCTGGCCTGCAGGTGGAGTAGTAGGCTGCTGGCACACACACTACAGGCTGGCCACGGCTACACTTGTCTCGCCTTAACGGGGAGCGTGGTACGGTGTGTGTGTGTGTGTGTGTGTGTGTGTGTTGGGTGTGTGTGTGTTGGGTGTGTGTGTGTGTGTGTGTGTGTGTGTTGGGTGTGTGTGTGCGTGTTGGGTGTGTGTGTGTGTGTTGGGTGTGTGTGTGTGTGTTGGGTGTGTGTGTGTGTGTGTTGGGTGTGTGTGTGTGTGTGTGTTGGGTGTGTGTGTGTGTGTGTGTGTGTGTGTGTGTGTGTGTGTGTGTGTGTGTGTGTGTGTGTGTGTGTGTGTGTGTGTGTGTGTTGGGTGTGTGTGTGTGTGTGTGTGTGTGTGTGTGTGTGTGTGTGTGTGTGTGTGTGTGTGTTGGGTGTGTGTGTGTTGGGTGTGTGTGTGTGTGTGTGTGTGTGTGTTGGGTGTGTGTGTGTGTTGGGTGTGTGTGTGTGTGTTGGGTGTGTGTGTGTGTGTTGGGTGTGTGTGTGTTGGGTGTGTGTGTGTGTGTGTGTGTGTGTGTGTGTGTGTGTGTGTGTGTGTGTGTGTGTGTGTGTGTGTTGGGTGTGTGTGTGTGTTGGGTGTGTGTGTGTGTTGGGTGTGTGTGTGTGTGTTGGGTGTGTGTGTGTGTTGGGTGTGTGTGTGTGTTGGGTGTGTGTGTGTGTTGGGTGTGTGTGTGTGTTGGGTGTGTGTGTGTTGGGTGTGTGTGTGTGTGTGTTGGGTGTGTGTGTGTGTGTGTTGGGTGTGTGTGTGTGTGTGTTGGGTGTGTGTGTGTGTTGGGTGTGTGTGTGTGTTGGGTGTGTGTGTGTGTTGGGTGTGTGTGTGTGTGTGTGTTGGGTGTGTGTGTGTGTGTGTGTGTTGGGTGTGTGTGTGTGTGTTGGGGGTGTGTGTGTGTGTGTGTGTGTGTGTGTGTGTGTGTGTGTGTGTGTGTGTGTGTGTGTGTACTCACCTAGTTGTACTCACCTAGTTGTGTTTGCGGGGGTTGAGCTCTGGCTCTTTGGTCCCGCCTCTCAACCGTCAATCAACAGGTGTACAGATTCATGAGCCTACTGGGCTCTGTCATATCTACACTTGAAACTGTGTATGGAGTCAGCCTCCACCACATCACTTCCTAATGCATTCCATTTGTCAACCACTCTGACACTAAAAAAGTTCTTTCTAATATCTCTGTGGCTCATTTGGGCACTCAGTTTCCACCTGTGTCCCCTTGTGCGTGTTCCCCTTGTGTTAAATAGACTGTCTTTATCTACCCTATCAATCCCCTTCAGAATCTTGAATGTGGTGATCATGTCCCCCCTAACTCTTCTGTCTTCCAGCGAAGTGAGGTTTAATTCCCGTAGTCTCTCCTCGTAGCTCATACCTCTCAGCTCGGGTACTAGTCTGGTGGCAAACCTTTGAACCTTTTCCAGTTTAGTCTTATCCTTGACTAGATATGGACTCCATGCTGGGGCTGCATACTCCAGGATTGGCCTGACATATGTGGTATACAAAGTTCTGAATGATTCTTTACACAAGTTTCTGAATGCCGTTCGTATGTTGGCCAGCCTGGCATATGCCGCTGATGTTATCCGCTTGATATGTGCTGCAGGAGACAGGTCTGGCGTGATATCAACCCCCAAGTCTTTTTCCTTCTCTGACTCCTGAAGAATTTCCTCTCCCAGATGATACCTTGTATCTGGCCTCCTGCTCCCTACACCTATCTTCATTACATTACATTTGGTTGGGTTAAACTCTAACAACCATTTGTTCGACCATTCCTTCAGCTTGTCTAGGTCTTCTTGAAGCCTCAAACAGTCCTCTTCTGTTTTAATCCTTCTCATAATTTTAGCATCGTCCGCAAACATTGAGAGAAATGAATCGATACCCTCCGGGAGATCATTTACATATATCAGAAACAAGATAGGACCGAGTACAGAGCCCTGTGGGACTCCACTAGTGACTTCACGCCAATCGGAGGTCTCACCCCTCACCGTAACTCTCTGCTTCCTATTGCTTAGATACTCCCTTATCCACTGGAGCACCTTACCAGCTACACCTGCCTGTCTCTCCAGCTTATGTACCAGCCTCTTATGCGGTACTGTGTCAAAGGCTTTCCGACAATCCAAGAAAATGCAGTCCGCCCAGCCCTCTCTTTCTTGCTTAATCTGTGTCACCTGATCGTAGAATTCTATCAAGCCTGTAAGGCAAGATTTACCCTCCCTGAATCCATGTTGGCGATTTGTCACGAAGTCCCTTCTCTCCAGATGTGTTACCAGGTTTTTTCTCACGATCTTCTCCATCACCTTGCATGGTATACAAGTCAAGGACACTGGCCTGTAGTTCAGTGCCTCTTGTCTGTCGCCCTTTTTGTATATTGGGACCACATTCGCCGTCTTCCATATTTCTGGTAGGTCTCCCGTCTCTAGTGACTTACTATACACTATGGAGAGTGGCAGGCAAAGTGCCTCTGCACACTCTTTCAGTACCCATGGTGAGATCCCATCTGGACCAACAGCCTTTCTAACATCCAGATCCAGCAGGTGTCTCTTGACCTCCTCTCTCGTAATTTCGAACTCCTCCAAGGCCGCCTGGTTTACCTCCCTTTCTCCTAGCACAGTGACCTCACCCTGTTCTATTGTGAAGACCTCCTGGAACCTCTTGTTGAGTTCCTCACACACCTCTCTGTCATTCTCTGTATACCTGTCCTCGCCTGTTCTATGTTTCAATACCTGTTCTTTCACTGTTGTTTTCCTTCTGATGTGACTGTGGAGTAGCTTTGGTTCGGTCTTGGCTTTGTTTGCTATATTATTTTCAAAATTTTTCTCTGCTTCTCTTCTCACCCTGACGTACTCATTCCTGGTTCTCTGGTATCTCTCTCTGCTTTCTGGTGTTCTGTTATTCCGGAAGTTCCTCCACGCCTTTTTGTTCAGTTTCTTCGCTTCCATACATGCCCTATTATACCATGGATTCTTCTGTTGCTTCTCGGATTTTTCCCTTTGGGCCGGGATGAACCTGTTTACTGCCTCCTGACACTTTTGGGTAACATAGTCCATCATACCCTGTACAGACTTGTCTCTGAGGTCTGTGTCCCAAGGTATTTCACTTAGGAAACTTCTCATCTGTTCATAATTCCCCTTTCGGTATGCCAGCCTTTTGATTCCTAGTTCTTTTTGGGGGGGAGATAAGTCCTAGCTCTACCAGGTACTCAAAGTTCAATACACTGTGGTCACTCATTCCCAAGGGCGCTTCCATCTTAACTTCCCTTATATCCCATTCATTTAGGGTAAATATCAAATCAAGCATTGCTGGTTCATCTTCTCCTCTCATTCTTGTTGGTTCTTTGGTGTGCTGGCTTAGAAAGTTTCTTGTTGCCACGTCCAGCAGCTTAGCTCTCCATGTTTCTGGTCCTCCATGCGGGTCTCTGTTCTTCCAATCTATCTTCCCATGGTTGAAGTCTCCCATAATTAGTAGTCCAGATCCATTCCTGCTAGCAACAGAAGCTGCTCTTTCTATTATGTTAATGGTGGCCATGTTGTTTCTATCATATTCCTGTCTAGGTCTTCTGTCATTTGGTGGTGGATTATATATGACTGCGACTATAATTTTTTTCCCTCCATTTGTTACAGTACCTGCTATGTAGTCACTGAAACCTTCGCAGCCCTGAATATCCATCTCCTCAAAATCCCAGCCTTGTCTTACCAGCAGAGCTACACCACCCCCACCTCTTCCTTCCCTCTCTTTCCTCATAACATAATAGTCCTGTGGGAACACTGCATTTGTTATCGTTTTCGTGATCTT
The DNA here is from genome assembly GCF_040958095.1 of Procambarus clarkii. Classification (NCBI taxonomy): domain Eukaryota; kingdom Metazoa; phylum Arthropoda; class Malacostraca; order Decapoda; family Cambaridae; genus Procambarus; species Procambarus clarkii. Next base: position 30,419,271 of record NC_091211.1, on the reverse strand, counting down.
TGTTTCTGTGAGGGCTATTATGTCTGGGTTTTCCTTTAGTACCAGTTCTCCAAGCTCATTTGCTTTATTTGTAATTCCATCTATGTTTGTGTACATCGCTTTGAGGCTCACTTTCTTCTGTCCCTTCTCAAATCGCCTCCTTGGTGAGTGTTCTGCTGGTGGGGGAGGCTGTTCCATGGGTGTGAGGACCTGTGAGGTGGATAACAGGGTCTCAGAGGATACTGGGATGAGGGGCGGGGGATCCAGTGAAGGGGATGTGTGTGTGTGTGTGTGTGTGTGTGTGTGTGTGTGTGTGTGTGTGTGTGTGTGTGTGTGTGTGTGTGTGTGTGTGTGTGTGTGTGTGTGTGTCTGTCTGTCTGTCTGTCTGTCTGTCTGTCTGTCTGTCTGTCTGTCTGTCTGTCTGTCTGTCTGTCTGTCTGTGTGCGTGCGTGTGTGTGCGTGTGTCCCTGTGCGTGTGTTAGCACTCGTGTACAGGTGAAGGCACGCTCACTGTGGGTCAACATACGAGGAGAGTTTACTATTAAGTGTCAAAGTTGTCCCGTATATGGGGAGGTATTTTTAAAGCCTCGGCAATTTTAAGAAATATTTTTGGTCAAGTTAGGAGGTATAGGCCGGCGACTTGCCTCATTAAACTCTCCAAAACTCCAGCTTAATTGGTAGTCCGGGAAAGGGTCGGCTAACTGTTGGTCTCAGAAAAAAATAGAGTATCATTATTTAGGCTGTGACAGACTGGAAATGCATTACCAACAGCCTGGTTGAACAAAACTACATTTTCTCTAAACAACTGTTACCTCGCCCTTTATAAATGTTAATAATGTTACCATACATATATAAGTTAATGTCTCTATGCCTAGACTTTACTTCAGGCGCGTTGATAAATGGATAGAAAATATTTAAATAAAAACTCAAAATCACAAATGGTTTCCAGTTTCTCTCTCGGTAATAGATTTTTTTCCTTTCGAATTGCAGATGTGTCAACTGTGACACATTTCCCATCCAGACCAAAACAGTTAATACGTTTCTCACGCTTCCCAAAATGCCGTCAAATATCTGGCACAAAACGTCGTAAATGGATCGGAAACTCTGAGCAGTACATTAACCTCTCTGGGGCCCTGTGTTTTGGTCCTGGAGGCCGGCCTCCACCTTACTAGTCCTGGAGGCCGGCTTCCACCTTACTCCTGGAGGCCGGTCATCACCTCACTCCTCCTGGAGGCCGGTCATCACCTCACGACTCCTGGAGGCCGGCCTCCACATCACTACTCCTGGAGGCCGGTCATCACCTCACGACTCCTGGAGGCCGGCCTCCACCACACTACCCCTGGAGGCCGGTCATCACCTCACTACTCCTGGAGGCCGGCCTCCACCTTACTCCTGGGGGCCGGCCTCTACTTCACTCCTGGAGGCCGGCCTCCACCTTACTCCTGGAGGCCGGTCATCACCACACTACTAATGGAGGCCTCCACCTCACTCCTGGAGGCCGCCCTCCACCTCACTCCCCCTGGAGGCCGCCCACCACCACACTCCCCCTGGAGGCCGCCCACCATCACACTCCTGGAGGCCGGCCTCCACCACACTCCTGGAGGCCGCCCACCACCTCACTCCTGGAGACCGCCCACCACCACACTCCTGGAGGCCGCCCACCACCACACTCCTGGAGGCCGCCCACCACGACACTCCTGGAGCCGCCCACCACCTCACTCCTGGAGGCCGCCCACCACCACATTCCTGGAGGCCGCCCACCACCACACTCCTGGAGGCCGCGCACCACCACACTCCTGGAGGCCGCCCACCACCACACTCCTGGAGGCCGCGCACCACCACACTCCTGGAGGCCGCCCACCACCACACTCCTGGAGGCCGCCCACCACCTCACTCCTGGAGGCCGCCCACCACCACACTCCCCCTGGAGGCCACCTACCACCACACTCCCCCTGGAGGCCGCCCACCACCACACTCCTGGAGGCCGGCCTCCACCACACTCCTGGAGGCCGCCCACCACCTCACTCCTGGAGGCCGCCCACCACCACACTCCTGGAGGCCGCCCACCACCTCACTCCTGAAGGCCGCCCACCACCTCACTCCTGGAGGCCGCCCACCACCTCACTCCTGGAGGCCGCCCACCACCTCACTCCCCCTGGAGGCCGCCCACCACCACACTCCTGGAGGCCGCCCACCACCACACTCCCCCTGGAGGCCGCCCACCACCACACTCCTGGAGGCCGCCCACCACCTCACTCCCCCTGGAGGCCGCCCACCACCACACTCCTGGAGGCCGCCCACCACCACACTCCTGGAGGCCGCCCACCACCTCACTCCTGGAGGCCGCCCACCACCTCACTCCTGGAGGCCGCCCACCACCTCACTCCTGGAGGCCGCCCACCACCTCACTCCCCCTGGAGGCCGCCCACCACCACACTCCTGGAGGCCGCCCACCACCACACTCCTGGAGGCCGCCCACCACCACACTCCTGGAGGCCGCCCTCCACCTCACTTCCCCTGGAGGCCGCCCACCACCACACTCCTGGAGGCCGCCCACCACCTCACTCCTGGAGGCCGCCCACCACCACACTCCTGGAGGCCGCCCACCACCACACTCCTGGAGGCCGCCCACCACCACACTCCTGGAGGCCACCCACCACCACACTCCTGGAGGCCGCCCTCCACCTCACTTCCCCTGGAGGCCGCCCACCACTTCACTCCCCCTGGAAGCCGCCCACCACCTCACTCCCCCTGGAGGCCGCCCACCACCTCACACCCCCTGGAGGCCGCCCTCCACCTCACTCCCCCTGGAGGCCGCCCACCACCACACTCCTGGAGGCCGCCCACCACCTATCTTCATTACATTACATTTGCTCGGGTTAAACTCTAACAACAACTTATTCGACCATTCCTGCAGCTTGTCCAGGTCTTCTTGAAGCCTCAAGCTGTCCTCCTCTGTCTTAATCCCATAATTTTGGCGTCGTCGGCAAACATTGAGAGGAATGAGTCTATACCCTCTGGGAGATCATTTACGTATATCAGAAACAGGATAGGACCGAGTACAGAGCCCTGTGGGACTCCACTGGTGACTTCACGCCATTCTGATGTCTCACCCCTCACTGTAACTCTCTGCTTCCTATTGCTTAGGTACTCCCTTATCCACTGGAGCGCCCTACCAGTTACTCCTGCCTGTTTCTCCAACTTATGCATCAATCTTTTATGGGGTACTGTGTCAAAGGCTTTCCGACAGTCCAAGAAAATGCAGTCCGCCCATCCTTCTCTTTCTTGCTTAATCTTTATCACCTGATCGTAGAATTCTATTAAGCCTGTATGGCAAAATTTACACCACGCTAGATATCGACACCACGTCACACTCCAGGGCCACCATGGGGGCCAGCCACACACCAGGGCCACCATGGGGGCCAGCCACACACCAGGGCCACCATGGGGGCCAGCCACACACCAGGGCCACCATGGGGGCCAGCCACACACCAGGGCCACCATGGGGGCCAGCCACACACCAGGGCCACCATGGGGGCCAGCCACACACCAGGGCCACCATGGGGGCCAGCCACACTCCAGGGCCACCATGGGGGCCAGCCACACACCAGGGCCACCATGGGGGCCAGCCACACACCAGGGCCACCATGGGGGCCAGCCACACACCAGGGCCACCATGGGGGCCAGCCACACTCCAGGGCCACCATGGGGGCCAGCCACACTCCAGGGCCACCATGGGGTCCAGCCACACACCAGGGCCACCATGGGGGCCAGCCACACACCAGGGCCACCATGGGAGCCAGCCACACTCCAGGGCCACCATGGGGGCCAGCCACACACCAGGGCCACCGTGGGGGCCAGTCACACTCCAGGGTCACCGTGGGGGCCAGTCACACTCCAGGGCCACCATGGGGGCCAGCCACACTCCAGGGCCACCATGGGGGCCAGCCACACACCAGGGCCACCATGGGGGCCAGCCACACACCAGGGCCACCATGGGGGCCAGCTACACTCCAGGGCCACCATGGGGGCCAGCCACACACCAGGGCCACCATGGGGGCCAGCCACACTCCAGGGCCACCATGGGGGCCAGACACACACCAGGGCCACCATGGCGGCCAGCCACACACCAGGGCCACCATGGGGGCCAGCCACACACCAGGGCCACCATGGGGGCCAGCCACACACCAGGGCCACCATGGGGGCCAGCCACACACCAGGGCCACCATGGGGGCCAGCCACACACCAGGGCCACCATGGGGGCCAGCCACACACCAGGGCCACCATGAGGGCCAGCCACACTCCAGGGGCCACCATGGGGGCCAGTCACACTCCAGGGGCCACCATGGGGGCCAGCCACACTCCAGGGCCACCATGGGGGCCAGCCACACTCCAGGGCCACCATGGGGGCCAGCCACACTCCAGGGCCACCATGGGGGCCAGCCACACTCCAGGGCCACCATGGGGGCCAGCCACACTCCAGGGCCACCATGGGGGCCAGCCACACTCCAGGGCAATCATGGGGGCCAGCCACACACCAGGGCCACCATGGGGGCCAGCCACACTCCAGGGTCACCATGGGGGCCAGTCACACTCCAGGGCCACCATGGGGGCCAGCCACACTCCAGGGCCACCATGGTGGCCAGCCACACTCCAGGGCCACCATGGGGGCCAGCCACACTCCAGGGCCACCATGGGGGCCAGCCACACTCCAGGGCCACCATGGGGGCCAGCCACACTCCAGGGCCACCATGGGGCCAGCCACACTCCAGGGCCACCATGGGGGCCAGCCACACTCCAGGGCCACCATGGGGGCCAGCCACACTCCAGGGCCACCATGGGGGCCAGCCACACTCCAGGGCCACCATGGGGGCCAGCCACACTCCAGGGCCACCATGGGGGCCAGTCACACTCCAGGGGCCACCATGGGGGCCAGCCACACACCAGGGCCACCATGGGGGCCAGTCACACTCCAGGGCCACCATGGGGGCCAGCCATACTCCAGGGCCACCATGGGGGCCAGCCACACTCCAGGGCCACCATGGGGGCCAGCCACACACCAGGGCCACCATGGGGGGCCAGCCACACACCAGGGCCACCATGGGGGCCAGCCACACTCCAGGGCCACCATGGGGGCCAGCCACACTCCATGGCCACCATGGGGGCCAGCCACACTCCAGGGCCACCATGGGGGCCAGCCACACACCAGGGCCACCATGGGAGCCAGCCACACACCAGGGCCACCATGGGGGGCCAGCCACACACCAGGGCCACCATGGGGGCCAGCCACACTCCAGGGCCACCATGGAGGCCAGCCACACTCGAGGGCCACCATGGGGGCCAGCCACACACCAGGGCCACCATGGAGGGCCAGCCACACACCAGGGCCACCATGGGGGCCAGCCCCACTCCAGGGCCACCATGGGGGCCAGCCACACTCCAGGGCCACCATGGGGGCCAGCCACACTCCAGGGCCACCATGGGGGCCAGCCACACTCCAGGGCCACCATGGGGGACAGCCACACTCCAGGGCCACCATGGGGGCCAGCCACACTCCAGGGCCACCATGGGGGCCAGCCACACACCAGGGCCACCATGGGGGCCAGCCACACACCAGGGCCACCATGGGGGGCCAGCCACACAATAGGGCCACCATGGGGGCCAGCCCCACTCCAGGGCCACCATGGGGGCCAGCCAAACTCCAGGGCCACCATGGGGGCCAGCCACACTCCAGGGCCACCATGGGGGCCAGCCACACTCCAGGGCCACCATGGGGGCCAGCCACACTCCAGGGCCACCATGGGGGCCAGTCACACCCCAGGGCCACCATGGGGGCTAGCCACACTCCAGGGCCACCATGGGGGCCAGCCACACACCAGGGCCACCATGGGGGCCAGCCACACTCCAGGGCCACCATGGGGGCCAGCCACACACCAGGGCCACCATGGGGGCCAGCCACACACCAGGGCCACCATGAAGGCCAGCCACACAGCAGGGCCACCATGGGGGCCAGCCACACAGCAGGGCCACCATGGGGGGCAGCCACACTCCAGGGCCACCATGGGGGCCAGCCACACACCAGGGCCACCATGGGGGCCAGCCACACTCCAGGGCCACCATGGGGGCCAGCCACACTCCAGGGCCACCATGGGGGCCAGCCACACTCCAGGGCCACCATGGGGGCCAGCCACACACCAGGGCCACCATGGGGGCCAGCCACACACCAGGGCCACCATGGGGGCCAGCCACACTCCAGGGCCACCATGGGGGCCAGCCACACTCCAGGGCCACCATGGGGGCCAGTCACACTCCAGGGCCACCATGGGGGCCAGCCACACACCAGGGCCACCATGTGGGCCAGCCACACACCAGGGGCCAGCATGGGGGCCAGCCACACTCCAGGGTCACCACGGGGGCCAGCCACACTCCAGGGCCACCATGGGGGCCAGCCACACACCAGGGCCACCATGGGGGCCAGCCACACACCAGGGCCACCATGGGGGCCAGCCACACACCAGGGCCACCATGGGGGCCAGCCACACACCAGGGCCACCATGGGGGCCAGCCACACACCAGGGGCCAGCATGGGGGCCAGCCACACACCAGGGCCACCATGGGGGCCAGCCCCACTCCAGGGCCACCATGGGGGCCAGCCACACTCCAGGGCCACCATGGGGGCCAGCCACACTCCAGGGTCACCACGGGGGCCAGCCACACTCCAGGGCCACCATGGGGGCCAGCCACACACCAGGGCCACCATGGGGGCCAGCCACACACCAGGGCCACCATGGGGGCCAGCCACACACCAGGGCCACCATGGGGGACTAGCCACACACCAGGGCCACCATGGGGGGCCAGCCACACACCAGGGCCACCATGGGGGCCAGCCACACACCAGGGCCACCATGGAGGGCCAGCCACACACCAGGGCCACCATGGGGGCCAGCCACACACCAGGGCCACCATGGGGGCCAGCCACACACCAGGGCCACCATGGGGGCCAGCCACACACCAGGGCCACCATGGGGGGCCAGCCACTCACCAGGGCCACCATGGGGGCCAGCCACACTCCAGGGCCACCATGGGGGGCCAGCCACACACCAGGGCCACCATGGGGGCCAGCCACACACCAGGGCCACCATGGGGGGCCAGCCACACACCAGGGCCACCATGGGGAGCCAGCCACACACCAGGGCCACCATGGGGGGCCAGCCACACACCAGGGCCACCATGGGGGCCAGCCACACTCCAGGGCCACCATGGGGGCCAGCCACACTCCAGGGCCACCATGGGGGCCAGCCACACTCCAGGGCCACCATGGGGGCCAGCCACACACCAGGGCCACCATGGGAGCCAGCCACACACCAGGGCCACCATGGGGGGCCAGCCACACACCAGGGCCACCATGGGGGCCAGCCACACTCCAGGGCCACCATGGGGGCCAGCCACACTCGAGGGCCACCATGGGGGCCAGCCACACACCAGGGCCACCATGGAGGGCCAGCCACACACCAGGGCCACCATGGGGGCCAGCCCCACTCCAGGGCCACCATGGGGGCCAGCCACACTCCAGGGCCACCATGGGGGCCAGCCACACTCCAGGGCCACCATGGGGGCCAGCCACACTCCAGGGCCACCATGGGGGACAGCCATACTCCAAGGCCACCATGGGGGCCAGCCACACTCCAGGGCCACCATGGGGGCCAGCCACACACCAGGGCCACCATGGGGGCCAGCCACACACCAGGGCCACCATGGGGGGCCAGCCACACACCAGGGCCACCATGGGGGCCAGCCCCACTCCAGGGCCACCATGGGGGCCAGCCACACTCCAGGGCACCATGGGGGCCAGCCACACTCCAGGGCCACCATGGGGGCCAGCCACACTCCAGGGCCACCATGGGGGCCAGCCACACTCCAGGGCCACCATGGGGGCCAGTCACACCCCAGGGCCACCATGGGGGCCAGCCACACTCCTGGGCCACCATGGGGGCCAGCCACACACCAGGGCCACCATGGGGGCCAGCCACACTCCAGGGCCACCATGGGGGCCACCCACACACCAGGGCCACCATGGGGGCCAGCCACACACCAGGGCCACCATGAAGGCCAGCCACACAGCAGGGCCACCATGGGGGCCAGCCACACAGCAGGGCCACCATGGGGGCCAGCCACACTGCAGGGCCACCATGGGGGCCAGCCACACACCAGGGCCTCCATGGGGGCCAGCCACACTCCAGGGCCACCATGGGGGCCAGCCACACTCCAGGGCCACCATGGGGGCCAGCCACACTCCAGGGCCACCATGGGGGCCAGCCACACACCAGGGCCACCATGGGGGCCAGCCACACACCAGGGCCACCATGGGGGCCAGCCACACTCCAGGGCCACCATGGGGGCCAGCCACACTCCAGGGCCACCATGGGGGCCAGCCACACTCCAGGGCCACCATGGGGGCCAGCCACACTCCAGGGCCACCATGGGGGCCAGCCACACACCAGGGCCACCATGGGGGCCAGCCACACTCCAGGGCCACCATGGGGGCGAGCGACACACCAGGGCCACCATGGGGGCCAGCCACACACCAGGGCCACCATGGGGGCCAGCCACACACCAGGGGCCAGCATGGGGGCCAGCCACACTCCAGGGTCACCATGGGGGCCAGCCACACTCCAGGGCCACCATGGGGGCCAGCCACACACCAGGGCCACCATGGGGGGCCAGCCACACACCAGGGCCACCATGGGGGCCAGCCACACACCAGGGCCACCATGGGGGGCCAGCCACACACCAGGGCCACCATGGGGGCCAGCCACACACCAGGGCCACCATGGGGGCCAGCCACACACCAGGGCCACCATGGGGGGCCAGCCACACACCAGGGCCACCATGGGGGGCCAGCCACACACCAGGGCCACCATGGGGGGCCAGCCACACACCAGGGCCACCGAGTACACATCACAATAACTAACTGATGAATACCTAATGACACCATTGATCTTAAAATTATTACACACGATGGAACTATCGTTACCAGGAATACGAATTTGAACTCTGAATGGCAAGATGGCAGTTTACCGAGGCGGAGAGCCACTCAGGCTGTATACCTCTGAGTGCTGTATACACTCTGTATGTTGGCTCTATACACCGAGGCACGAAAATACATGATTGGGATACTTTCACTGAAGCAACAAACAGAACTGGTCAATAACTTCTCACGGATTTAATAACCACCCCAAAAAATGCATGAATTTTAAAGAGGAGTTATTAATCGGTAAATGTTCAGAGCTTCGCTTCAATCACTCTATTTCCCCTCCGTGGAGATGTTGTGCCCACGGTCAATATGCTCACACCGAGGTTTTCAATAATATACATTAAACAGTACACGGCGCTGGCTGCCTGGATGGTAGTGTGGTTGGGGGGGGGGATTGGTATGGGGGCATGGTTGGGAGGTGGGGGTGGTTGGTATGGGAGCATGGTTGGGGGTGGGGGGGGGTGGTTGGTATGGGAGCATGGTTGGGGGTGGGGGGGTGGTTGGTATGGGAGCATGGTTGGGGGTGGGGCGGGTGGTTGGTATGGGAGCATGGTTGGGGGTGGGGGGGGGTGGTTGGTATGGGAGCATGGTTGGGGGTGGGGGGGGGGGTGGTTGGTATGGGAGCATGGTTGGGGGTGGGGGGGGTGGTTGGTATGGGAGCATGGTTGGGGGTGGGGGGGGGTGGTTGGTATGGGAGCATGGTTGGGGGTGGGGGGGGGGTTGGTATGGGAGCATGAGCCCACACCAAGGCCCCCATGAGCCCACAACAGTCCCCCATGAGCCCACAAGAGGCCCCCCCATGAGCCCAACCTGCTACGTTAAGGCTCATGTCACTTGCCTCTCATAACTAAATCATTTATCAAAAGGCAGAATTTATCAAAATTTACTTTAAAAGAGCCGCTGCTCTCCTCACTATAAGGATAAAAGTAACTTGTAAACATCAATAATGTCTCTGCAAAGATCTTTTATTTTCCTAATTTATGCGAGGCGGTCGCAGGCGTCCAGCACCTTAGTGAAGTAACCACTTGGCGAGGCTGAACACCACTTAACTAATGTTCAAAAGAATTACTCGGAAGAAATCCACAATCTGAGCCCCAGAGATCAAGCCCAACTCCTGCTCAACCCTGAGAACTGCAAGATCAGAACGGAGTTCAAACCCCAAAAATACCAAAATATAACCAATCTGTGTTCATTAGTACCAAGAGTTGAAGCTTCTAGCATCAGTGTTACTAAATATGATGGAGATATCGGCTGGGTCAGAGTCAATCGTGTGTGCTTGCGTGGGTCAGGCGCTGGAGTACAGGTGACCTCATGGAAACTTTGTGACCGTAAAGCGTTTGCTTCTGAAAGTGGGTCAAAGTCTTGATCGACCGGATAAAAATGTGAAAGCTATCAGAAGACAGAGCGGCTTTGATCTCTGTTGGTCATTTTTATCTGAGAAGAAACAAACGTCGTTGCGATCATTCCTGCCTTACATGGCACAGAAAAAGCGTCCGAAGCTGGTTTTGATCGGGAGAGTAAATCTCTGGTGCGTTTCAGGTTGAGAAGTGCAGCCTTGTTAAGGCGGCCAGACTGCGACAGCTCTGTCTTTCATAGCCGAAGCCAGCACCACCACAGTGCAAGTGTTGCACCACCATACAGTCTTGCACATTTGACTAACGATTATGCTGCATATTCCAATTTTGGTCTCACAAAAGTTAGACAATGTGTTGCTTGCTGATGGGCTGTAGGCATTTACAATTATCAGTTTATCATCCAGATTCCAGAACTGCAATGCCATTATGTCAACTTCTCGAGGGTTGTCGTTTATTAGCTCTCTTACCTTCAGGTGTTCTTTCACCAGCACAGCCCTTCCTCCCTCCTACCTAGTAATCTTGTCACGTCTCCAAACTGAGTAATCCCTTGGGAACAAATCCACAAGGGCCGTGACGAGCATTCAAACCAGCGTCCGAGAGCATCCCAGACGCTGCCTTAAGCGACTGAGCTACGACATGGTCATTTGATGCATAACACAATTGTGATTTCTGTGTGTAGTGTAGTCCCTTGGGAATACGACCTTATTTAAGACTGTCTTCAAGTTTTGTCTCTGTTATTGCAACAATATCTGGGACCTTAAGCTGAATTATATCTTTTAGTTCCAGTATTTTTTATCTCACTCTATCTATGTTAGTATATCCTATTTTCAGGAACATGTTCTCCTTCCTTTTGTCCTTTATTCCCCCTTCCACTAATAATTTTGATGCTTAGTTTTTTATGTACCATTCCACTGGCTTTCCAGTCCCTATCACTTTGTATAAAAAAAATATCTTCTTATTCATTACTATTCCAATTTAGACGTTTTGCTTCATTAAGGTTTATTTTCTCCTTTTCTCTGTCTTCCTTTGAGAGGTCTTGTCTTAATGGCCAAGGTTTGCCATCCTCATCACTCTGCAATTTCCTGGCACTCCAGAGCACTTTCGTCATTGGTTTCACTTTTAAATGTCACCTTTAAGGGGCGATTCTTGTCTTTCTCATTTTTTCCTATCCTAAAATCAATGACATTTTCCTTTGAATTAAGGTCATCCCCATAATCTACTATTTTCTCTATGATTTTCATCTCATCTGCTGCTCTGTCCACCATACATGATATTTCCTTTTCTTAACATTCAAAAATTATTATGGACTTACTTCTATCTGCAGTGTTTTGTACTAATTTTCTGTTAGTAACCAGTTCTTTCCTAATTCCTTATCTAATTTCTGCTTCTTGTTGGTTATTTCTAGTTTTGACTTCCAAACACACTTCGTTGATCGTCTCTTTTACAACTTGCTCATATGTTTCTTTTATTTCCTCTTTGTACTTTTCTAGTTCTTTATTAACCTTCTCTATTTGAGTTGTCCGTAAAGTTTCTCTTAGAATATGCTTGTCTAACTCCATATTGGCCTGTTGGGTTCCTTGGAGTTGTTCACTATGAGTCTATGTCCTTGTTAATTTCTTCAAGTTCACCACTCTTCACTTTCCATACCTCATTTTCTTTCACTAGTTCTTTGATTTGTTCCTCCTGTCTTTACCTTGTCGGCTAAGGCGGTAATTTTGTTACGATGCAGACGAATACTTCCTTTTAGAGTGTGAAACTTACTCCTGACAGCTCCATTTTTTGTTCTAATTCAAGTACTTTTTCTTCACACACACACTGCCTTAACATGTCTTCAATACCCTCTAACCTCCCAAGAAAACCTCTTTTCCATATATATTTTGGTGGGATTCCTTCGAGATAGTTCTCTGTTGGTGTGTGCGTGTGTGTGTATTAAACTATTTGTATTTACTATTTGTGTCTGCAGAATCGAGCAATTAGCTCTTGGACCCTGCCTTTCTAACCAATCAATTTTTCTTCTACTATATTTACTACATGTATTTGTATCACATACACACATACATCCCCAGGAAGCATACCGTAACAGCCTGTCTAACTCCCAGTTACCTCTTAACTGCTAGGTGAACAGATGCATCAGGGAGAAAGAAACTGCCCATTTGTTTCTGCTTCGGCCGGGAATTGAACCCGGGCCCTTAGGACTACGACCCCCAAGCGCTGTCCACTCAGCCGCGAGGCCCCCTGTGTGTGTGTGTGTGTGTGTGTGTGTGTGTGTGTGTGTGTGTGTGTGTGTGTGTGTGTGTGTGTGTGTGTGTGTGTACTCACCTTATTGTGCTTGCGGGGGTTGAGCTCTGGCTCTTTGGTCCCGCCTCTCAACTGTCACTCAACTGGTGTACAGGTTCCTGAGCCTATTGGGCTCTATCATATCTACACTTGAAACTGTGTATGGAGTCAGCCTCCACCAGCAGTAGCAGGCATCCATCAGTCATGGGAGACTATGGAGTTACAGTCTTGTTGTCTGGCCTCTCCAGGGCGCAAAGTTATGTGGTGATGCCTCCACCACATCACTGCCTAATGCATTCCATTAGCTAACTACTCTGAAAAATGAAAAAGTTCTTTCTAATGTGTCTATGTGAGTATACTCACCTAGTGTGTGTGTGTGTGTGTGTGTGTGTGTGTGTGTGTTTACTAGTTGTGTTTTTGCGGGGGTTGAGCTTTGCTCTTTCGGCCCGCCTCTCAACTGTCAATCAACTGTTTTTAACTACTACTACTACTATTCCCCCCCCCCCACACACACACACATAACACACACAACACACACATACACACACATACACACACACACACACACAAATTCTTCAGGAATCAGAAAAGGAAAAAGACTTGGGGGTTGATATCACGCCAGACCTGTCTCCTGCAGCACATATCAAGCGGATAACATCAGCGGCATATGCCAGGCTGGCCAGCATACGAACGGCATTCAGAAACTTGTGTAAAGAATCATTCAGAACTTTGTATACCACATATGTCAGGCCAATCCTGGAGTATGCAGCCCCAGCATGGAGTCCATATCTAGTCAAGGATAAGACTAAACTGGAAAAGGTTCAAAGGTTTGCCACCAGACTAGTACCCGAGCTGAGAGGTATGAGCTACGAGGAGAGACTACGGGAATTAAACCTCACTTCGCTGGAAGACAGAAGAGTTAGGGGGGACATGATCACCACATTCAAGATTCTGAAGGGAATTGATAGGGTAGATAAAGACAGTCTATTTAACACAAGGGGAACACGCACAAGGGGACACAGGTGGAAACTGAGTGCCCAAATGAGCCACAGAGATATTAGAAAGAACTTTTTTAGTGTCAGAGTGGTTGACGAATGGAATGCATTAGGAAGTGATGTGGTGGAGGCTGACTCCATACACAGTTTCAAGTGTAGATATGATAGAGCCCAGTAGGCTCAGGAACCTGTACACCTGTTGATTGACGGTTGAGAGGCGGGACCAAAGAGCCAGAGCTCAATCCCCGCAAACACAACTAGGTGAGTACACCAGGAAGCAGCCCGTGACAGCTGACTAACTCCCAGGTACCTATTTACTGCTAGGTAACAGGGGCATAGGGTGAAAGAAACTCTGCCTATCGTTCCTTGCCGGCTCCCGGGATCGAACCCGGGACCACAGGATCACGTGCCCAGCGTGCTGTCCACTCGGCCGGCCGGCCCCAATATGTGTGTGTGTGTGTTTGTGTGTAATCACCTAGTTGTACTTACCTATTTGTGCTTGCGGGGGTTAAGCTCGGCTCTTTGGTTCCGCCTGTCAATTGTCAATCAACTGGTGAGGTGTTTGTGTTTATAAACTATTTATATGTACTATTCGTGTCTGCAGAATCGAGCTATTAGTTCCTGGACCCCGCCTTTCTAATCAATTTATTTTACCTCTATTATGTCTGCTTCATATATTTCTTTCTAACATACACACGCACACATATCCAAAGGAAGCAGCCCGTAGCAGCTGTCTAACTCCCAGGTACTTATGTTCTGCTAGGTGAACAGACCCATTAATGTGAAAGAAACTCTGCCCATTTGTCTCTGTGCGTGTATGTGTGTGTGTGTGTGTGTGTGTGTGTGTGTGTGTGTGTGTGTGTGTGTGTGTGTGTGTGTGTGCACTCACCTAGTTGTACTCACCTAGTTGTGTTTGCGGGGGTTGAGCTCTGGCTCTTTGGTCCCGCCTCTCAACCGTCAATCAACAGGTGTACAGATTCCTGAGCCTATCGGGCTCTGTCATATCTACACTTGAAGCTGTGTATGGAGTGAGCCTCCACCACATCACCCCCTAATGCATTCCATTTGTCAACCACTCTGACACTAAAAAAGTTCTTTCTAATATCTCTGTGGCTCATTTGGGCACTCAGTTTCCACCTGTGTCCCCTTGTGCGTGTTCCCCTTGTGTTAAATAGACTGTCTTTATCTACCCTATCAATCCCCTTCAGAATCTTGAATGTGGTGATCATGTCCCCCCTAACTCTTCTGTCTTCCAGCGAAGTGAGGTTTAATTCCCGTAGTCTCTCCTCGTAGCTCATACCTCTCAGCTCGGGTACTAGTCTGGTGGCAAACCTTTGAACCTTTTCCAGTTTAGTCTTATCCTTGACTAGATATGGACTCCATGCTGGGGCTGCATACTCCAGGATTGGCCTGACATATGTGGTATACAAAGTTCTGAATGATTCTTTACACAAGTTTCTGAATGCCGTTCGTATGTTGGCCAGCCTGGCATATGCCGCTGATGTTATCCGCTTGATATGTGCTGCAGGAGACAGGTCTGGCGTGATATCAACCCCCAAGTCTTTTTCCTTCTCTGACTCCTGAAGAATTTCCTCTCCCAGATGATACCTTGTATCTGGCCTCCTGCTCCCTACACCTATCTTCATTACATTACATTTGGTTGGGTTAAACTCTAACAACCATTTGTTCGACCATTCCTTCAGCTTGTCTAGGTCTTCTTGAAGCCTCAAACAGTCCTCTTCTGTTTTAATCCTTCTCATAATTTTAGCATCGTCCGCAAACATTGAGAGAAATGAATCGATACCCTCCGGGAGATCATTTACATATATCAGAAACAAGATAGGACCGAGTACAGAGCCCTGTGGGACTCCACTGGTGACTTCACGCCAATCGGAGGTCTCACCCCTCACCGTAACTCTCTGCTTCCTATTGCTTAGATACTCCCTTATCCACTGGAGCACCTTACCAGCTACACCTGCCTGTCTCTCCAGCTTATCTACCAGCCTCTTATGCGGTACTGTGTCAAAGGCTTTCCGACAATCCAAGAAAATGCAGTCCGCCCAGCCCTCTCTTTCTTGCTTAATCTGTGTCACCTGATCGTAGAATTCTATCAAGCCTGTAAGGCAAGATTTACCCTCCCTGAATCCATGTTGGCGATTTGTCACGAAGTCCCTTCTCTCCAGATGTGTTACCAGGTTTTTTCTCACGATCTTCTCCATCACCTTGCATGGTATACAAGTCAAGGACACTGGCCTGTAGTTCAGTGCCTCTTGTCTGTCGCCCTTTTTGTATATTGGGACCACATTCGCCGTCTTTCATATTTCTGGTAGGTCTCCCGTCTCTAGTGATTTACTATACACTATGGAGAGTGGCAAGCAAAGTGCCTCTGCACACTCTTTCAGTACCCATGGTGAGATCCCATCTGGACCAACCGCCTTTCTAACATCCAGATCCAGCAGGTGTCTCTTGACCTCCTCTCTCGTAATTTCGAACTCCTCCAAGGCCGCCTGGTTTACCTCCCTTTCTTCTAGCACAGTGACCTCACCCTGTTCTATTGTGAAGACCTCCTGGAACCTCTTGTTGAATTCCTCACACACCTCTCTGTCATTCTCTGTATACCTGTCCTCGCCTGTTCTAAGTTTCAATACCTGTTCTTTCACTGTTGTTTTCCTTCTGATGTGACTGTGGAGTAGCTTTGGTTCGGTCTTGGCTTTGTTTGCTATATCATTTTCAAAATTTTTCTCTGCTTCTCTTCTCACCCTGACGTACTCATTCCTGGTTCTCCTGTGTGTGTGTGTGTGTGTGTGTGTGTGTGTGTGTGTGCGTGCGTGTGTGTGTGTGTGTGTGTGTGTGTGTGTGTGTGTGTGTGTGTGGAAGAGAGGAAGGGGATGTTTGTGAGTGCTGGAAGTGAAGGTCTTAACACCATAAAGTATAAGGAAATATAGAGATATCTGATATGATTTATGCCGCTCTTGTGACTTAAGTTGTTCATGGAAATGTGCGGGGAGGTTTTCCCTCTAATTCAACAGAGTTCTTGGTAAAGCAATCACTGTGAGAGTAGATGGACTGGCCGAGACAGAGGGCGCCTGGGAGTCAATCACTAGGGAAGATGTCCAGATTACCACTTCCGCTTGAGATATAGTGACAAGAACATAAAACTAAATTGGTGCAGAGGGAGAGGGAGAGAGAGAGAGGGAGAGAGAGAGAGAGAGAGAGGGAGAGAGGGAGAGAGGGAGGGAGAGAGAGAGAGAGAGAGAGAGAGAGAGAGAGAGAGAGAGAGAGAGAGAGAGAGAGAGAGAGAGAGAGAGAGAGAGAGAGAGAGAGAGAGAGAGAGAGAGAGAGAGAGGGAGAGAGGGAGGGAGAGAGAGAGAGAGAGAGAGAGAGAGAGAGAGAGAGAGAGAGAGAGAGAGAGAGAGAGAGAGAGAGAGAGAGAGAGAGGAAGAGAGAGATAGACAGACAGGCAATCACCTAAACAAACAAACAAGATGGCTACCTTTTTATTCACAGTATTAATGTGAGAGAATTAGAAAGAGGAAGAAATACAGAGACTGATAGACACAGTGTTGCCAGCGTGGAGGTCATCTTTACTGCCAGTGTTGCCAGCGTGGAGGTCATCTTTACTGCCAGTGTTGCCAGCGTGGAGGTCATCTTTACTGTCAGTGTTGCCAGCGTGGAGGTCATCTTTACTGTCAGTGTTGCCAGCGTGGAGGTCATCTTTACTGCCAGTGTTGCCAGCGTGGAGGTCATCTTTACTGCCAGTGTTGCCAGCGTGGAGGTCATCTTTACTGCCAGTGTTGCCAGCGTGGAGGTCATCTTTACTGTCAGTGTTGCCAGCGTGGAGGTCATCTTTACTGCCAGTGTTGCCAGCGAGGAGGTCATCTTTACTGTCAGTGTTGCCAGCGTGGAGGTCATCTTTACTGTCAGTGTTGCCAGCGTGGAGGTCATCTTTACTGCCAGTGTTGCCAGCGTGGAGGTCATCTTTACTGCCAGTGTTGCCAGCGTGGAGGTCATCTTTACTGTCAGTGTTGCCAGCGTGGAGGTCATCTTTACTGCCAGTGTTGCCAGCGTGGAGGTCATCTTTACTGCCAGTGTTGCCAGCGTGGAGGTCATCTTTACTGCCAGTGTTGCCAGCGTGGAGGTCATCTTTACTGCCAGTGTTGCCAGCGTGGAGGTCATCTTTACTGCCAGTGTTGCCAGCGTGGAGGTCATCTTTACTGTCAGTGTTGCCAGCGTGGAGGTCATCTTTACTGCCAGTGTTTCCAGCGTGGAGGTCATCTTTACTGCCAGTGTTGCCAGCGTGGAGGTCATCTTTACTGCCAGTGTTT
Organism: Procambarus clarkii; assembly: GCF_040958095.1. Lineage (NCBI taxonomy): Eukaryota > Metazoa > Arthropoda > Malacostraca > Decapoda > Cambaridae > Procambarus > Procambarus clarkii. The sequence continues at coordinate 30,401,306 of NC_091211.1, read as the reverse complement.
CCAGCGTGGAGGTCATCTTTACTGCCAGTGTTGCCAGCGTGGAGGTCATCTTTATGGTCAGTGTTGCCAGCGTGGTCATCTTTATGGTCAGTGTTGCCAGCGTGGAGGTCATCTTTACTGCCAGTGTTGCCAGCGTGGAGGTCATCTTTACTGCCAGTGTTGCCAGCGTGGAGGTCATCTTTATGGTCAGTGTTGCCAGCGTGGAGGTCATCTTTATGGTCAGTGTTGCCAGCGTGGAGGGCATCTTTACTGCCAGTGTTGCCAGCGTGGAGGTCATCTTTATGGTCAGTGTTGCCAGCGTGGAGGTCATCTTTATGGTCAGTGTTGCCAGCGTGGAGGGCATCTTTACTGCCAGTGTCAGGCACACTCACACTCACACACACACACACACACACACACACACTCACACACACACATACACACACACACACACATACACACACACACACACACACACACACACACACACACACACACACACACACACACACACACACACGTGATTAGACAATCGAGGGTCCAAGAGCCGAAGCTCGATCTTGCAGGCACAAATAGGTAGAACACAACTAGGGCAATACCCACTCCAAACCCCCCAAGTGCCCTCCGTAACAAGGAGTGAGAACCGACGCTCCCAAACACACACTTCCGGGGATTCAAATGGACTCGAATCAAATTTTTGCTACTTTACAGTAATTGTTTGTAGTGAAAAATGTCCTCTTTGTGCAGCTGAGCCTTGAGAGAGTGGCTCAAGAAGCCGGCAACACTCACTCAAGGGGGGGGGGGCTGGAAGCCGGCTATCCACTCACTCAAGAAGGGGGGGGAGCCGGGGAGCCGGCTACATTTAAGAGGAGCCGGCTACATTTAAGAGGAGCCAGTTACATTTAAGAGAAGCCAGTTACATTTAAGAGGAGCCGGCTACATTTAAGAGGAGCCGGCTACATTTAAGAGGAGCCGGCTACATTTAAGAGGAGCCGGCTACATTTAAGAGCCGGCTACAATTAAGAGCCGGCTACATTTAAGAGGAGCCGGCTACATTTAAGAAAGGGGAGTCGGCTACATTTAAGATAGGGGGACCCGGCTACATTTAAGAGAGGGGGAGCCGGCTATCTACTCATTCAAGGAGGGGGGGCGGGGAGCCGGCTACATTTAGTAGAGGGGAGCCGGCTACATTTAGGAGAGAGGAGCCGGCTACATTTAAGAGAGGGGGAGCTGGCTACATTTAGGAGAGAGTAGCCGGCTACATTTAAGAGAGGGGAGTCGGCTACATTTAGGTGAGGGGAGCCGGCTACATTTAAGATTGGGGGAGCCGGCTACATTTAAGAGAGGGGGAGCCGGCTACATGTAAGAGAAGGGGAGCCGGCTATATTTAAGAGAGGGGGAGCCGGCTACATGTAAGAGAAGGGGAGCCGGCTACATTTAAGAGAGGGGGAGCCGGCTACATTTAAGAGAGGGGGAGCCGGCTACATGTAAGAGAAGGGGAGCCGGCTATATTTAAGAGAGGGGGAGCCGGCTACATTTAAGAGAAGGAGAGCCGGCTACATTTAAGAGGAGAGCCGGATACATTTAAGAGAAGGGGAGCCAGCTACATTTAAGAGGAGCCGGTTACATTTAAGAGAAGGGGGAGCCGGCTACATTTAAGAGGAGAGCAGGCTACATGTAAGAAAAGGGGAGCCGGCTATATTTAAGAGGAGCCGGTTACATTTAAGAGAAGGGGGAGCCGGCTACATTTAAGAGGAGAGCCGGCTACATGTAAGAGAAGTAGAGCCGGCTATATTTAAGAGAGGGGGAGCCGGCTACATTTAAGAGAAGGGGAGCCGGCTACATTTAAGAGGAGAGCCGGCTACATTTAAGAGGAGAGCCGGCTACATTTAAGAGAAGGGGAGCCGGCTACATTTAAGAGAAGGGGAGCCGGCTACATTTAAGAGAAGGGGAGCCGGCTACATTTAAGAGAGGGGGAGCCGGCTACATTTAAGAGAGGGGGAGCCGGCTACATTTAAGAGAGGGGGAGCCGGTTACATTTAAGAGAGGGGAGCCGGCTATATTTAAGAGAAGGGAGCCGGCTACATTTAAGAGAATGGAGCCGGCTACACTTAAGAGAAGGGAGCCGGCTACACTTAAGAGAAGGGAGCCGGCTACACTTATGAGAAGGGGAGCCGGCTACATTTAAAGAGAGGGGGAGCCGGCTACATTTAAGAGAGGGGGAGCCGGCTACATTTAAGAGAGGGGGAGCCGGCTACATTTAAGAGGGGGGAACCGGCTACATTTAAGAGAGGGGAGCCGGCTACTTTTAAGAGAAGGGAGCCGGCTACATTTAAGAGAAGGGAACAGGCAACATTTAAGAGAAGGGAACCGGCTACATTTAAGAGAGGGGAGCCGGCTACATTTAAGAGAGGGGGAGCAGGCTACATTTAAGAGAGGGGGAGCCGGCTACATTTAAGAGAGGGGGAGCCGGCTACATTTAAGAGAAGGGGAGCCGGCTACACTTATGAGAAGGGGAGCCGGCTACATTTAAAGAGAGGGGGAGTCGGCTACATTTAAGAGAGGGGGAGCCGGCTACATTTAAGAGAAGGGAACCGGCTACATTTAAAGAGAGGGGGAGTCGGCTACATTTAAGAGAGGGGGGAGCCGGCTAAATTTAAGAGAGGGGGAGCCGGCTACATTTAAGAGAGGGGGAGCCGGCTACATTTAAGAGAGGGGGAGCCGGCTACATTTAAAGAGAGGGGGAGCCGGCTACATTTAAGAGAAGGGGAGCCGGCTACACTTATGAGAAGGGGAGCCGGCTACATTTAAGAGAGGGGGAGCCGGCTACATTTAAGAGAGGGGGAGCCGGCTACATTTAAGAGAGGGGGAGCCGGCTACATTAGCCGGCCAGCAAGTGGAGAGACAGACAAGTTTATATTCGAAGAATTCTCCCAAAAAACATATTATAGATGAATTAATTATAAATAGGAATTCAGTAAGAAAACTCAACAACTGGCCAACCGCAACAAGTAAATGGATCAACTCTGGACAAATGTTTAATTTACATTATTGGCAACTACATGTTTTAAACATCTGAGGGGTTGGTACCTCTTATGAGAGGTTGGTACCTCTTATGAGGGGTTGGTACCTCTTATGAGGGGTTGGTACCTCTTATGAGGGGTTGGTACCTCTTATGAGGGGTTGGTACCTCTTATGAGGGGTTGGTACCTCTTATGAGGGGTTGGTACCTCTTATGAGGGGTTGGTACCTCTTATGAGGGGTTGGTACCTCTTATGAGGGGTTGGTACCTCTTATAAGGGGTTGGTACCTCTTATGAGGGGTTGGTACCTCGTATGAGGGGTTGGTACCTCTTATGAGGGGTTGGTACCTCTTATGAGGGGTTGGTACCTCTTATGAAGGGTTGGTACCTCTTATGAGGGGTTGGTACCTCTTATGAGGGGTTGGTACCTCTTATGAAGGGTTGGTCTGTGACACAGGCCTGTGATACAGGCCTGTGTCACAGGTCTGTGACACAGACCTGTGACACAGGCCTGTGATACAGGTCTGTGACACAGACCTGTGACACAGGCCTGTGATACAGGTCTGTGACACAGACCTGTGACACAGGCCTGTGATACAGGTCTGTGACACAGACCTGTGGCACAGCTCCACACATACCCTCCCCGAGGCGCCCCACTGTCTGTATATACCGTCAAAGGTGACTTGAGGGCCACGGGGGAGATCTACATATTATTATAACCTGTTAGTCTCCTGCTTGTGTCTGTCTGTCTCAGCCTTACCACGTGCAAGGGACGCCCAGAGTCCCTCGGGGCCCCCCTCACCTCAAAGGCCCTGTTCCTGGTAACCATTTGTGTAAGTTGTTATGAATAAAGCTGCTTTCTGTCTCTGTCTGTGTCTGTCTGTCCTCATTGCTTTATTTATGAACGAAGATCGTTGATTCACGTGCAGACAGGTGTTGCTTGACGCAACACCTGTCATTGCTTGACGCAACAGGTGTGGAGACAGGTGTTTGTGTTGTTTCTTGACGCAGCAGGTGTGGAGACAGGTGTTTGTTCCTTCACGCAGCAGGTGTGGAGACGAGTGAACAGAGGCATCAGAAGCCACTAACGAGGCACATGTTCCACTTGTAGGGAGGCTACCTGTAGGGAGGCTACCTGTAGGGAGGCTACCTGTAGGGAGGCTACCTGTAGGGAGGCTACCTGTAGGGAGGCTACCTGTAGGGAGGCTACCTGTAGGGAGGCTACCTGTAGGGAGGCCACCTGTAGGGAGGCCACCTGTAGGGAGGCCACCTGTAGGGAGGCTACCTGTAGGGAGTCTACCTGTAGGGAGGCTACCTGTAGGGAGGCTACCTGTAGGAGGCCACCTGTAGGGAGGCTACCTGTAGGGAGGCCACCTGTAGGGAGGCTACCTGTAGGGAGGCTACCTGTAGGGAGGCTACCTGTAGGGAGGCTACCTGTAGGGAGGCTACCTGTAGGGAGGCTACCTGTAGGGAGGCTACCTGTAGGGAGGCTACCTGTAGGGAGGCCACCTGTAGGGAGGCTACCTGTAGGGAGGCCACCTGTAGGGAGGCTACCTGTAGGGAGGCCACCTGTAGGGAGGCTACCTGTAGGGAGGCCACCTGTAGGGAGGCCACCTGTAGGGAGGCTACCTGTAGGGAGGCTACCTGTAGGGAGGCTACCTGTAGGAGGCTACCTGTAGGGAGGCTACCTGTAGGGAGGCTACCTGTAGGGAGGCCACCTGTAGGGAGGCTACCTGTAGGGAGGCTACCTGTAGGGAGGCTACCTGTAGGGAGGCTACCTGTAGGGAGGCCACCTGTAGGGAGGCTACCTGTAGGGAGGCTACCTGTAGGGAGGCTACCTGTAGGGAGGCTACCTGTAGGGAGGCTACCTGTAGGGAGGCCACCTGTAGGGAGGCTACCTGTAGGGAGGCTACCTGTAGGGAGGCTACCTGTAGGAGGCTACCTGTAGGGAGGCCACCTGTAGGGAGGCTACCTGTAGGGAGGCTACCTGTAGGGAGGCTACCTGTAGGGAGGCTACCTGTAGGGAGGCTACCTGTAGGGAGGCCACCTGTAGGGAGGCTACCTGTAGGGAGGCTACCTGTAGGGAGGCTACCTGTAGGAGGCTACCTGTAGGGAGGCTACCTGTAGGGAGGCTACCTGTAGGGAGGCTACCTGTAGGGAGGCCACCTGTAGGGAGGCTACCTGTAGGGAGGCTACCTGCAGGGAGGCTACCTGTAGGGAGGCTACCTGTAGGGAGGCTACCTGTAGGGAGGCTACCTGTAGGAGGCTACCTGTAGGGAGGCTACCTGTAGGGAGGCTACCTGTAGGGAGGCTACCTGTAGGGAGGCCACCTGTAGGGAGGCTACCTGTAGGAGGCTACCTGTAGGAGGCCACCTGTAGGAGGCTACCTGTAGGAGGTTACCTGTAGGGAGGCTACCTGTAGGAGGCTACCTGTAGGAGGCCACCTGTAGGAGGCCACCTGTAGGAGGCCACCTGTAGGGAGGCTACCTGTAGGAGGCTACCTGTAGGAGGCCACCTGTAGGAGGCCACCTGTAGGAAGCTACCTGTAGGAGGCCACCTGTAGGAGACCACCTGTAGGGAGGCTACCTGTTGGAGGCCACCTGTAGGAGGCTACCTGTAGGAGGCCACCTGTAGGAGGCCACCTGTAGGGAGGCAACCTGTAGGAGGCCACCTGTAGGAGGCCACCTGTAGGAGGCTACCTGTAGGAGGCCACCTGTAGGAGGCCACCTGTAGGGAGGCTACCTGTAGGAGGCCACCTGTAGGAGGCCACCTGTAGGAGGCCACCTGTAGGAGGCCACCTGTAGGGAGGCTACCTGTAGGAGGCCACCTGTAGGAGGCCACCTGTAGGAGGCTACCTGTAGGAGGCCACCTGTAGGAGGCCACCTGTAGGGAGGCTACCTGTAGGAGGCCACCTGTAGGAGGCCACCTGTAGGAGGCTACCTGTAGGAGGCTACCTGTAGGAGGCCACCTGTAGGAGGCTACCTGTAGGAGGCAACCTGTAGGAGGCCACCTGTAGGAGGCTACCTGTAGGAGGCTACCTGTAGGAGGCCACCTGTAGGGAGGCTACCTGTAGGAGGCCACCTGTAGGAGGCCACCTGTAGGAGGCTACCTATCCTCACATGCCATAAGTTTGACGCTAACGAGCCCAGCGCCCAAAATGTTGTGTTTGAGAGGGCTTGAAGCACCACAATTTGAACGTTGCCTCGCGCTTGTTGACAAACCAGCCTGTTTACACCCTGTCAACCGTACATTATGTGGTGGTTGTGCGGACCCAACGAGGGTCATGGGTCAAGGGTCAAGGGTCAAGGGTCAAGGGTCATGGGGACACCAAAGACGAGGCGATTATCTCATTTACCTGGACGACCAAACACGCGTCCTAGGTAAATATTCGCCGCGCGCGCGTGTTTGTGTGTACTCACCTAATTGTGCTGCGGGGGTTGAGCTCTGGCTCTTTGGTCCCGCCTCTCAACCGTCAATCAACAGGTGTACAAGTTCCTGAGCCTATTGGGCTCTATCATATCTACACTTGAAACTGTGTATGGAGTCAGCCTCCACCACATTACTTCCTAATGCATTCCATTTATCAACCACTCTGACAAGAATTTCCTCTCCCAGATGATACCAGATGAGGCATTAGAAGAGAAACAGAATGCTGATGTGATATACACGGACTTCGCAAAGGCCTTCGATAAATGTGACCATGGCGTGATAGCACAAAATGAAGTCAATGGGAATAACCGGTAAAGTAGGACGCTGGATACTCAGTTTTCTGTCAAACAGGACTCAGCGAGTAACTGTCAACCATATAAAATCTAGTCCAAGTGCAGTGAAAAGCTCTGTACCTCAAGGTACAGTCCTTGCACCACTGCTTTTCCTTATTCTCATATCAGATATAGACAAAAATACAAGTCACAGCTTCGTATCATCCTTTGCAGATGACACAAAAATCAGTATGAAAATTACCTCGGCTGAAGACATTGAAAAACTTCAAGCTGATATTAATAAAGTTTTCGACTGGGCATCAGAAAATAACATGATGTTTAACAGTGATAAATTCCAGGTACTCAGGTACGGTAAAAATGAGGACCTTAAACATAATACAGGGTACAAAACACAATCAAATGTACCGATAGTAGGAAAACAGCATGTAAAGGATTTGGGAATAATAATGTCTGACGACCTAACGTTTAAGGAGCATAACCAAGCAAATATTGCGACAGCCAGAAAAATGATCGGATGGATTACGAGAACTTTCAAATCCAGGGATCCCATCACAATGGTTGTACTCTTCAAGGCACTTGTGTTGTCCCGTCTTGAGTACTGCTCAGTACTCACTTCCCCCTTCAAAGCAGGAGAGATTGCTGAAATAGAGGGAATACAGAGAACATATACGGCACGCATAGACGCAATAAAGCACCTAAATTATTGGGATCGTCTCAAAGCCCTCCAAATGTACTCACTAGAAAGAAGACGAGAGAGATATCAAATAATATACACCTGGAAGATACTGGAGGGCAAAGTACCAAATCTACACAGTAAAATAACAACGTACTGGAGTGAAAGACATGGAAGAAAATGTAGAATAGAACCAATGAAGAGCAGAGGTGCCATAGGCACAATCAGAGAACACTGTATAAACATCAGAGGTCCGCGGTTGTTCAACGTCCTCCCAGCAAGCATAAGAAATATTGCCGGAACAACCGTGGACATTTTCAAGAGGAAACTAGATTTATTCCTCCAAGGAGTGCCGGACCAACCGGGCTGTGGTGGGTATGTGGGCCTGCGGGCCGCTCCAAGCAACAGCCTGGTGGACCAAACTCTCACAAGTCGAGCCTGGCCTCGGGCTGGGCTTGGGGAGTAGACGAACTCCCAGAACCCCATCAACCAGGTATCAACCAGGTATACCTTGTATCTGGCCTTCTTCTCCCTACACCTATCTTCATTATATTACATTTGGTTGGGTTAAACTCTAACAACCATTTGTTCGACCATTCCTTCAGCTTGTCTAGGTCTTCTTGAAGCCTCAAGCAGTCTTCCTCTGTTTTAATCCTTCTCATAATTTTGGCGTCGTCAGCAAACATTGAGAGAAATGAATCTATACCCTCCGGGAGATCATTTACGTATATCAGAAACAAGATAGGACCGAGTACAGAGCCCTGTGGGACTCCACTGGTGACTTCACGCCAATCTGAGGTCTCACCCCTCACCGTAATTCTTTGCTTCCTATTGCTCAGGTACTCCCTTATCCACTGGAGCACCTTACCAGCTACACCTGCCTGTCTCTCCAGCTTATGTACCAACCTCTTATGCGGTACTGTGTCAAAGGCTTTCCAACAATCCAAGAAAATGCAGTCCGCGCAGCCTTCTCTTTATTGGTACCTGTAGGAGGTATCCCCGACCGTCCAAGTGGTTGGGCACTATTCCTTCCCCCAGTCCCAACCCAAATCCTTATCCTAATCCCGGCCCAGTGCTATATAGTCACTGGCTTGGCACTTTCCCCTGATAATTCCCTTCTCTTTCTTGCTTAATCTTTGTCACCTGGTCGTAGAATTCTATCAAGCCTGTAAGGCAAGATTTACCCTCCCTGAACCCATGTTGATGTCCCTTCTCTCCAGATGTGTTTCTAGGTTTTTTCTCACGATCTTCTCCATCACCTTGCATGGTGTACAAGTCAAGGACACTGGCCTGTAGTTCAGTGCCTCTTGTCTGTCGCCCTTTTTGTATATTGGGACCACATTCGCCGTCTTCAATATTTCTGGTAGTTCTCCTGTCTCCAGTGACCTACTATACACTATGGAGAGTGGCAAGCAAAGTGCCTCTCCACATTCTTTCAGTACCCATGGCGAGATCCCGTCTGGACCAACACCGTTGGCCTGCACCCATTGTGTGTTTGGGCGCGTTGTGTGTAAGCGCGTGTGTTTGGAATTACGCCAGCAGGTGTTTACGCTGGTGTTTGCTAGGAAACATACACACACACACACACACAAAGCGTTATATGACAAAGAGTGCTGGGAAGACGAGACACCACGAGCGTAGCTCTCATCCTGTAACTACACTTAGGTAATTACACTTAGATAATTACACACACACACACACACACACACACACACACACACACACACACACACAGGTCTCGTAGCCTGGTGGATAGCGCGCAGGATTCGTAATTCTGTGGCGCGGGTTCGATTCCCGCACGAGGCAGAAACAAATGGGCAAAGTTTCTTTCACCCTGAATGCCCCTGTTACTTAGCAGTAAATAGGTACCTGGGAGTTAGTCAGCTGTCCCTGTCACGGGCTGCTTCCTGGGGTGTGTGTGTGTGTGTGTGTGGTGTGGGGGAAAAAAAAAAAAAAAAAAAAAAAAAAAAAGTAGTAGTTAGTAAACAGTTGATTGACAGTTGAGAGGCGGGCCGAAAGAGCAAAGCTCAACCCCCGCAAAAACACAACTAGTAAACACACACACACACACACACACACACACACACACACACACACACACACACACACACACACACACACACACAGGGTCGGGAGCCGCGGGGAGTGGCGTGCAGGACACCTGTACTGCGGTCCAGCGGTCAATAGGTAACATGAGTGTGTCTCACCGTCCGCTACACTTTACCTCAAGATGGTGGCTATTGGTGATGGTACTGCCGCTATGCACGCACACACGCAGTCACGCACACGCACACACGGGTCTGGAAGCTGAGTGGACAGTGCGCCGCACTCGTAATTCAGTGGCCCGGGTTAGGATCCCGGACTAGGCAGAGACAAATGGGCAGAGGTTCTTTCATCCTGATGCCCCTGTTACCTAGCAGTTAATAGGTACCTGGGAGTTAGATAGCTGTTACGGGCTGCTTCCTCTGTGTGTGTGTGTGTGTGTGTGTGTACTCACCTAATTGTGCTTGCGGGGGTTGAGCTTTGGCTCTTTGGTCCCGCCTCTCAACCGTCAATCAACAGGTGTACAGGTTCCTGAGCCTACTGGGCTCTATCATATCTACACTTGAAACTGTGTATGGAGTCAGCCTCCACCACATCACTGCCTAATGCATTCCACCTGTTAACTACTCTGACACTGAAAAAGTTCTTTCTAACGTCTTTATGGCTCATTTGGGTACTCAGTTTCCACCTGTGTCCCTTAGATTATTTAATACAAGAAGCACACTCACTGTCTTTATCTACCCTATCAATTCCTCTGAGAATCTAGTATGTGGTGATCATGTTCCCTCTAACTCTTCTGTCTCCCACTGACGTGAGGTTTAATCCCCATAGTCTCTCTTCGTAGCTCATACCCCTTAGTTCGGGTATTAGTCTGGTGGCAAACCTTTGAACCTTTTCCAGTTTAGTCTTATGCTTCACTAGATATGGACTCCATACTGGAGCTGCATACTCCAGGACTCGTCTGACATATGTGGTATACAAAGTTCTGAATGATTCTTTACACAAGTTTCTGAAGACGGTTCTTATGTTGGCCAACCTGGCATATGCTGCTGATGTTATCCTCTTGATATGAGCTTCAGGGGACAGGTCTGGCGTGATATCAACCCCCAGGTCTTCTCTCTCTCTCTGACTCTTGAAGTATTTCATCTCCCAAGTGATACCTTGTATCTGGTCTCCTGCTTCCTACCCCTATCTTCATTACATTACATTTGCTTGAGTTAAACTCTAACAACCATTTGTTCGACCATTCCTGTTTCATTCCATAATTTTGGTGTCGTCAGCAAGCATTGAGAGGAATGAGTCTATACCCTCTGCGAGATCATTTACGTATATCAGAAACAGGATAGGTCCAAGTACAGAGCCCTGTGGGACTCCACTGGTGACTTCACGCCAATCGGAGGTCTCACCCCTCACTGTAACTCTCTGCTTCCTATTGCTTAGGTAGTCCCTTATCCACTGGAGCGCCCTACCAGTTATTCCTGCCTGTTTCTCCAGCTTATGCATCAGGGTCTTATGGGGTACTGTGTCAAAGGCTTTCCGACAGTCCAAGAAAATGCAGTCCGCCTATCCTCCTTTTTCTTGCATAATCTTTGTCACCTGATAGTAGAATTCTATTAAGTCTGTAAGGCAAGATTTACCCTCCCTGAACCCATGTTGATGGGTTGTCACGAAGTCCCTACTCTCCAGATGTGTTACTAGGTTTTTTCTCACAATCTTCTCCATCACCTTGCATGGTATACAAGTTAAGGACACTGGCCTGTAGTTCAGTGCCTCTTGTCTGTCACCCTTTTTGTATATTGGTACTACATTAGCAGTCTTCCATATTTCTGGTAGGTCCCCTGTTTCCAGTGACTTACTATACACTATGGAGAGTGGCAAGCAAAGTGCTCCTGCACACTCTTTCAGTACCCATGTTGAGATTCCTTCCAGCCCAACAGCCTTTCTCACGTTCAGATCCACCAAGTCTCTCTTGACCTCATCTCTTGTAATTTCGAACCTTTCCAAGGTCACCTGGTTTGCTGCCACCTCTCCTAGCGCCGTGACTTCTCCCTGTTCTATTGTAAAGACCTCCCGGAACCTTTTGTTGAGTTCTTCACGCACCTCTTTGTCATTCTCTGTGTACCTGTCCTCGCCCATCCTAAGTTTCATCACCTGTTCCTTCACTGTTGTCTTCCTCCTGATGTGACTGTGTAGTAGCTTTGGTTCGGTCTTGGCTTTATTAGCTATATCATTTTCATACTTTTTCTCAGCTGCTCTTCTCACACTAACATACTCGTTCCTGGTTCTCTGGTATCTCTCTCTACTTTCTGGTGTTCTGTTATTCCGGAAGTTCCTCCACGCCCTATTGTTCAGTACCTTTGCTTCCATACATGCCCTATTATACCATGGATTCTTCTTTTGCTTCTCGGTTTTTTCCTTTTGGGCCGGGATGAACCTGTTTACTGCCTCCTGACACTTTTGGGTAACATAGTCCATCATGTCTTGTGTGTGTGTGTGTGTGTGTGTGTGTGTGTGTATGTGTGTGTGTGTGTGTGTGTGTGTGTGTGTGTGTGTGTGTGTGTGTGTGTGTGTGTGTGTGTGTACTCACCTAGTAGTACTCACCTAGTTGTGTCTGCAGGATCGAGCATTGACTCTTGGATCCCGCCTTTCGAGCATCGGTTGTTTACAGCAATGACTCCTGTCCCATTTCCCTATCATACCTGGTTTTAAAATTATGAATAGTATTTGCTTCCACAACCTGTTCCTGAAGTGCATTCCATTTTCCCACTACTCTCACGCTAAAAGAAAACTTCCTAACATCTCTATGACTCATCTGAGTTTCAAGCTTCCATCCATGTCCCCTCGTTCTGTTACTATTCCGTGTGAACATTTCGTCTATGTCCACTCTGTCAATCCCTCTAAGTATCTTATACGTTCCTATCATGTCCCCCCTCTCCCTTCTTCTTTCTAGTGTCGTAAGGCACAGTTCCCTCAGGCGCTCCTCATACCCCATCCCTCGTAGCTCTGGGACGAGTCTCGTTGCAAACCTCTGAACCTTTTCCAGTTTCATTATATGCTTCTTCAGATGGGGACTCCATGATGAGGCGGCATACTCTAAGACTGGCCTTACGTAGGCAGTGTAAAGCGCCCTAAATGCCTCCTTACTTAGGTTTCTGAATGATGTTCTAACTTTTGCCAGTGTAGAGTACGCTGCTGTCGTTATCCTATTTATATGTGCCTCAGGAGATAGATTAGGTGTTACGTCCACCCCCAGGTCTCTTTCACGCGTCGTTACAGGTAGGCTGTTCCCCTTCATTGTGTACTGTCCCTTTGGTCTCCTATCTCCTAGTCCCATTTCCATAACTTTACATTTGCTCGTGTTGAATTCCAGTAGCCATTTCTCTGACCATCTCTGCAAGCTGTTCAGGTCCTCTTGGAGGATCCTGCAATCCTCATCTGTCACAACTCTTCTCATCAACTTTGCGTCATCCACAAACATCGACATGTAGGACTCTACTCCTGTAAACATGTCGTTAACATATACAAGAAATAGAATTGGTCCCAGCACCGATCCTTGTGGTACTCCACTTGTTACTGTTCGCCAGTCCGACTTCTCGCCCCTTACCGTAACTCTTTGGCTCCTTCCTGTTAGGTAGTTCCTTATCCATGCTAGGACCTTTCCCCCCACCCCCGCCTGCCTCTCGAGTTTGAACAGCAGTCTCATGTGCGGTACTGTATCAAAGGCTTTTTGGCAGTCCAGAAATATGCAGTCTGCCCAACCATCTCTGTCCTGTCTTATCCTCGTTATTTTATCATAGAATTCCAGAAGGTTTGTTAGGCACAATTTCCCTGTCCAGAACCCATGTTGATGTTTGTTCACAAACCTAATGTTCTCCAGGTGTGCAACCAGTCGTTGCCTAATTATTCTTTCCAGTATTTTACAGGGGATGCTTGTCAGTGATACAGGTCTATAGTTAAGTGCCTCCTCCCTATCGCCTTTCTTGAAGATCGGCACGACATTTGCCTTCTTCCAGCAACTGGGCAATTCTCCTGACATAAGTGACTCATTAAAGATCATTGCCAGAGGCACGCTGAGGGCCTGTGCTGCTTCTTTTAGTATCCACGGTGATACTTTGTCTGGTCCAACTGCTTTAGTTGCATCTAGAGTTGTCAACTGTTTCATTACCTCCTCTGCTGTCACCTCTATATCTGATACTCTTTCATCTAGGGTAACCCCTTCCAACAATGGGAGCTGCTCAGTCTCGGTAGTGAACACTCCATGGAAACTGGCATTCAGTGCCTCGCAGATTTCCTTGTCACTTTCAGTATATGCCCCCTCTGTCTTCCTTAGTCTTGTCACTTGGTCGTTCACCGACATTTTTCTTCTTATATGACTGTGTAGTAACTTAGGTTGTTTTTTTGCTTTGATTGCAATATCGTTCTCATAGTCCCTTTCCGATGTTCGTCTTATGTTAATGTAATCGTTCCTAGCTCTGTTGTATCTGCTTCTGTTGTCCTCTGTTCTTTGTCTTCTGTACTTCCTCCACTCCCGCCTGCTGGCCATTTTTGCTTCCTGACACTGTCTATTAAACCATGGGTTATTATATTCCTTCTTATTTTTTCCCTTTACCGTTGGTATAAATCTCTCTTCGGCCTCCTGGCATTTCTGTATGACTAGGTCCATCATATCTTGGACTGTTTTTCCTCTAATTTCTTCCTCCCACTGCACTTCACCCAGATAGTCCCTTATCCTCTTATAGTCCCCTTTCCTGTAGTCAGCTCTCCTTTCCCAGATCTCTTGTCCCATGGTCATAAGTTTGAATTCCATCAAGTAGTCAAAGACTAGGACACAATGGTCACTGGCCCCTAGAGGTATTTCATGCTCTAAATTCTCGATATCTTCTACGTTCTGGGTGAAAATCAGGTCTAATAGGCTCGGTGCATCTCCTCCTCTTTCCTTTGTGTCTTCCTTCACATGTTGTGTCAGGAAATTCCTGTCTATAACATCTACTAATTTTGCTCCCCACGTTTCGTCCCCTCCATGGGGATTCCTTGATTCCCAATTTATCTCTCCATGATTTAGGTCCCCCATGATCAGCAGCTTCGCTCTCATTCTGTGGGCTAGTGTTGCTGCCTTCTGCAGTTCATCTATACATGCTTTGTTGTTGTCATCATACTCCTGTGTGTGTGTGTGTGTGTGTGTGTGTGTGTGTGTGTGTGTGTGTGTGTGTGTGTGTGTGTGTGTGTGTGTGTGTGTGTGTGTGTGTGTGAAATATATATAGTAGGTATGACAGCTATAGATTGAAAGTTGGGCAAATAGGTTGTTTGCCCGAAACGCTATGCGTGCTTTACAAGAAGGTAATTTCAACTTAAACTCTATATTTTCTGTTTAACCTCCCCAATGTACCTTCTTGTATTCATATACACAAATAAAGTGGTACATCAGACAACCGATGGTTAGAAAGGTGGGGTCCAAGAACTAGCACCTGGATCTTGCAGGCACCAACAATGCGAACAAAATACAATGGAGGCCTGGCGAGGACCGGGCCGCGAGGATATTGAGCCCCGAAATCATCGTAAGGTAGGACTCTCCTCTCTCTCAGCCACTTTATCACAAGTCCTCCCGCTGCTGGAAGGAACGACTCCTGCAGTATCGACGTGTTTAATGATTAATGATTGATCGTAGTTAGGTTCCTGTGACATCCAGACAGCATATATTGACCTCTCAGGTTCCTGTGACATCCAGACAGCCTGTATAGATCTCTCAGGTTCCTGTGACATCCAGACAGCCTGTATAGATCTCTCAGGTTCCTGTGACATCCAGACAGCCTGTATAGATCTCTCAGGGTCCTGTGACATCCAGACAGCATATATAGACCTCTCAGGTTCCTGTGACATCCAGACAGCATATATAGACCTCTCAGGTTCCTGTGACATTCAGACAGCCTGTATAGATCTCTCAGGTTCCTGTGACATCCAGACAGCCTGTATAGACCTCTCAGGTTCCTGTGACATCCAGACAGCCTGTATAGATCTCTCAGGTTCCTGTGACATCCAGACAGCATATATAGACCTCTCAGGTTCCTGTGACATCCAGACAGCATATATAGACCTCTCAGGTTCCTGTGACATCCAGACAGCCTGTATAGATCTCTCAGGTTCCTGTGACATCCAGACAGCATATATAGACCTCTCAGGTTCCTGTGACATCCAGACAGCATATATAGACCTCTCAGGTTCCTGTGACATCCAGACAGCCTGTATAGATCTCTCAGGTTCCTGTGACATCCAGACAGCATATATAGACCCTCAGGTTCCTGTGACATCCAGACAGCATATATAGACCTCTCAGGTTCCTGTGACATCCAGACAGCCTGTATAGATCTCTCAGGTTCCTGTGACATCCAGACAGCATATATAGACCCTCAGGGTCCTGTGACATCCAGACAGCATATATAGACCTCTCAGGTTCCTGTGACATCCAGACAGCATATATAGACCTCTCAGGTTCCTGTGACATCCAGACAGCATATATAGACCCTCAGGGTCCTGTGACATCCAGACAGCATATATAGACCTCTCAGGTTCCTGTGACATCCAGACAGCATATATAGACTTCTCAGGTTCCTGTGACATCCAGACAGCATATATATACCCTCAGGGTCCTGTGACATCCAGACAGCCTGTATAGACCTCTCAGGTTCCAAGGGAACTCTTTGATCAGAGTTTATTTATAACAAAAAAAAAATTAATTCCTCTGTAACACTATAATATAATTTAAACTGTATGACAGAACTTGCTTATCCCATGACAAAATTTTTTTTATATAAAAATCCTATGAAATATGCTGATTTAAAAGGCCTAAATAATTACCTTTTGACGGAAGCATGTCCGGAATATTTAATGATTTCAAAGTTTGTTTATTATATTAAACATATTTATAAATATTAAATATGCATTCATTGTACATATGCATTCTCGTTCATTATATATTCACCGCTTATACATGTGTGCCTCCTGACACACACACACACACACACACACACACACACAAACACACACACACAATGAATGCCAGGAATGAATATGTCAGGATGAGAAGAGAGGCAGAAAGACAATACGAAAATGACATCGCAAGCAAGGCAAAGACTCAGCCTAAATTGTTGCATAGCCACATTAGGAGAAAAACAACAGTAAAGGAACAGGTTATGAGATTAAGGATAGGGGCGGAAGGATTCACTACAAATGACAAGGAAATGTGTGACGAATTGAATAAGAAATTCCAGGAGGTCTTCACCTTAGAGCAAGGAGAAATTCCAGAGGTAAGTGAGGGAATAGCTAACCAGGAACCACTGGAAGAGTTTGAGATTACCAGTGGGGAAGTAAGGAAGTCTTTACTAGAGTTGGACGTGACGAAGGCTATAGGCCCAGATGGAATCTCCCCTTGGGTTCTAAAGGAAGGAGCAAGAGAACTGAGCCTACCACTCTCCATAGTGTATAACAAATCACTGGCAACAGGGGAACTGCCAGATATTTGGAAAGCAGCTAACGTAGTCCCGATATACAAGAAAGGGGATAGACAGGAGGCACTGAACTACAGGCCAGTGTCCCTAACCTGCATACCATGCAAGCTGATGGAGAAGATTGTGCGAAAAAAACTAGTGGAGCATCTGGAGTGAAGGAACTTTGTAACACAGCATCAACATGGGTTCAGGGATGGCAGGTCCTGCCTCACAGGGTTACTTGAATTCTACGACCAGGCAACAAAAATAAGGCAAGAAAGAGAAGGGTGGGCAGACTGCATATTTTTGGATTGTCAGAAAGCCTTTGATACAGTGCCACACAAGAGGCTAGTGCGAAAGTTGGAGATGCAGGCTGGAGTGAGAGGGAAGGTACTCCGGTGGATAGAGGAGTACCTAAGCAACAGGAGACAACGAGTCTGTGTGAGGGGTGAGGTCTCAGATTGGCGAGACGTCACAAGTGGAGTCCCGCAGGGGTCAGTCCTTGGACCTATACTGTTTCTGGTATATGTAAATGATCTCCCAGAGGGTATAGATTCGTTCCTCTCAATGTTTGCCGACGATGCAAAAATTATGAGGAGGATTGAAACAGAGGATGATAGTAGGAGGCTACAAGATGACCTGGATAGACTGAGTGAATGGTCCAACAAATGGCTGTTGAAGTTCAACCCGAGTAAATGCAAAGTAATGAAACTAGGCAGTGGAAACAGGAGGCCAGACACAGGATACAGAATAGGAGATGAAGTACTTAATGAAACAGACAGAGAGAAAGATCTAGGAGTTGATATCACACCAAACCTGTCTCCTGAAGCCCACATTAAGAGAATAACGTCTGCGGCATATGCGAGGCTGGCTAACATCAGAACGGCGTTCAGGAACCTGTGTAAGGAATCATTCAGAATCTTGTACACCACATATGTAAGACCAATCCTGGAGTATGCGGCCCCAGCATGGAGCCCGTACCTTGTCAAGCACAAGACGAAGCTGGAAAAAGTCCAAAGGTATGCTACTAGACTAGTCCCAGAACTGAGAGGCATGAGTTATGAGGAAAGGCTGCGGGAAATGCACCTTACGACACTGGAAGACAGAAGAGTAAGGGGGGACATGATCACAACCTACAAAATCCTCAGGGGAATCGACCGGGTAAACAAGGATGAACTATTCAACACTGGTGGGACGCGAACAAGGGGACACAGGTGGAAGCTGAGTACCCAAATGAGCCACAGAGACGTTAGAAAGAACTTTTTCAGTGTCAGAGTAGTTAACAGATGGAATGCATTAGGAAGTGATCTGGTGGAGGCTGACTCCATACACAGTTTCAAATGTAGATATGATAGAGCCCAATAGGCTCAGGAATCTGTACACCAGTTGATTGACGGTTGAGAGGCGGGACCAAAGAGCCAGAGCTCAACCCCCGCAAGCACAATTAGGTGAGTACAATTAGGTGAGTGAGTACACACACACACACACACACACATGTACGTACTTATGTGTGTTATTAAAATATTTCATTATTCACACACAAATCTTGAAACAGAGACGTGAGTAATCACAGAGAGACAGGTGAGTAACCACACAGCAGAGGTGAGTAACAACAGAGACAAACGGAGGTGAGTAACCACAGAGACACAGGTGAGTAACCACAGAGACAGACGGATGTGAGTAACCACAGACACACAGATGAGTAACCACAGACACAGGTGAGTAAAGACGAATATTTACAGACTTTAATGCAGAAAGAACAGAACTTTAATAATAGTTTTGGAGGACAAATTCGTGGCGAGAAAGCAAGGAGCCTTTGAGGATATTGAGAGTACCAGAGATGAGGTGAGGAGGTGTCTGCTTGAACAAGACCTGAATAAGGCTGTTGGACCTGATGGAATGTCACCATGGGTGGTTAAAGAGGGGGCAGAAGCTCTTTGTGTGCCACTCTCTATGGTGTATAACAAGTCACTGGAAACAGGAGACCTACCAGAGAGTTGGAAGACAGCTAATGTAGTCCCAATATACACAAAGTGTGATTGGCAGGAGGTCCTAAACTACAGGCCGGTCTTTAACTTGTATACCATGCAAGGTGATGGAGAAGATCGTGAGGAAAGCCTGGTAGCACATCTGGAGAGAAGGGACTTTCTAACACGTCACCAGCATGGGTTCAGGGATGGTAAATCGTGTCTCACAGGTTTAATAGAATTCTATGACCAAGCAACAAGCATCATGCAAGAAAGAGATGGATGGGCTGACTGCATTTTCTTGAACTGTCAAAAAGAGTTTGACACAGTACCCCATAAAAGGCTGTTACATAGGTTAGGGAGCCGGTCGGCCGAGCGGACTGCACGCTGGACTTGTGATCCTGTGGTCCCGGGGTCGATCCCGGGCGCCGGCGAGAAACAATGGGCAGAGTTTCTTTCACCCTATGCCCCTGTTACCTAGCAGCAAAATAGGTACCTGGGTGTTAGTCAGTTGTCACGGGCTGCTTCCTGGGGGTGGAGGCCTGGTCGAGGACCGGGCCGCGGTGACACTAAAGCCCCGAAATCATCTCAAGATAACCTCAAGATATAGGTTGGAGAAACAAGCTTGAGTGAGTGGTAAGGTGCTCGAATGGATAAGGGAGTACCTAAACAACAGGAAGCAGAGAGTTACAGTGAGGGATGAGACCTCAGACTGGCGTGATGTCATCAGCTGAGTCCCACAGGGTTCTATACTCGGTCTTATCCTCTTTCTGATATACATGAATAATCTTCCAGAAGGTACACACTCATTCCTCTCAATATTTCTTAATGATGCTAAAATTATGGGAATGATTAAGACTGAAGAGGACGGCAAGAGGCTATAGGATGACCTGGAAGGATTGAAGGAATGGTCCAACAAATGTCTACTAGAGTTTAACTAGAGCAAGTGCAAAGTTATGAAGACAGGAGTAGGGAGTAAGAGGCCAAACACAAGGTATCAGTTGGGAGAGGACATCCTTCAGGAGTCAGGAAGAGATAAAGTTCATGGGGTTGATATCACACCAGACCTCTCCCCTGAAGCACACATCAAAAGAATAACATCTGCGGCGTATGCAAGGCTGGCTAACATAAGAAGTGCCTTCAGAAACTTGTGTAAGGAATCATTCAGAACATTGTATACCTCATATGTTAGACCAATACTGGAGTATGCGGCCCCAGCATGGAATCCACAGGTAGTCAAATACAAAATGAAGTAAGAAAAGGTTGATAGGTATGCCACCAGGCAAGTCCCCGAGCTGAGGGGTATGAGCTACGAGAAAAGATAACTGAATTGAAGTCAGAGGAGACACGATCACTACCTATAAAATTCTCAGAGGAATTGACAGGGTAGAAAAAGATAAACTGTTTCGTAAGGGTGGGACACGAACAAGGGGACACAGGTGGAGACTGAGTACCCACATGAGCCACAGAGACGTTAGAAAGAACTTTTAAGTGTCAGAGTAGTTAACAGGTGGAATGCATTAGGCAGTGATGTGGTGGAGGCTGACTCCATACACAGTTTCAAGTGTAGATATGATAGAGCCCAATAGGCTCAGGAACCGGTACACCAGTTGATTGACAGTTGAGAGGCTGACCAAAGAGCCAGAGCTCAACCCCCGCAAGCACAATTAGGCGAGTACAATTAGGAGAGTAGACACACACACATGTAAAACCTCCAAATATGTAGAGAGCGTGTACATATGTGGTGTAAGGAGTAGACAGTACACTCCCCAGGCAGGCAGTAGAGCTGCTGGTAATGGGAGACCTTGACCCTGGCCAGATTGACTGGGAACCATGCCCAAGACGGGACCGGCATCCTGTAATGGAAACAAAAGGAAAATGAAGCGATTTTAATTTAGCTGTCATCAATGAAGGTCATCAATCCCTGCAGGTCACGCCAATATAGGTCATCAATCCCTGCAGGTCACGCCAATATAGGTCATCAATCTCTGCAGGTGACACCAATATAGGTCATCAATCCACGAGGACACCAATAGAGGTCAACAATCCCTGGAAACACCAATAGAGGTCATCAATCCCTGGAAATACCAATAGAGGTCATCAATCCCTGGAAACACCAATAGAGGTCATCAATCCCTGCAGGTGACACCAATATAGGTCATCAATCCCTGCAGGTGACACCAATATAGGTCATCAATCCCTGCAGGTGACACCAATATAGGTCATCAATCCCTGCAGGTGACACCAATATAGGTCATCAATCCCTGCAGGTGACACCAATGTAAGTCATCAATCCACGAGGACACCAATAGAGGTCAACAATCCCTGGAAACACCAATAGAGGTCATCAATCCCTGGAAATACCAATAGAGGTCATCAATCCCTGGAAACACCAATAGAAGTCATCAATCCCTGCAGGTGACACCAATATAGGTCATCAATCCCTGCAGGTGACACCAATATAGGTCATCAATCCCTGCAGGTGACACCAATATAGGTCATCAATCCCTGCAGGTGACACCAATATAAGTCATCAATCCACGAGGACACCAATAGAGGTCAACAATCCCTGGAAACACCAATAGAGGTCATCAATCCCTGGAAATACCAATAGAGGTCATCAATCCCTGGAAATACCAATAGAGGTCATCAATCCCTGGAAATACCAATAGAGGTCATCAATCCCTGGAAACACCAATAGAGGTCATCAATCCCTGGAAATACCAATAGAGGTCATCAATCCCTGGAAACACCAATAGAGGTCATCAATCCCTGGAGGTGACACCAATATAGGTCATCAATCCCTGCAGGTGACACCAATATAGGTCATCAATCCCTGCAGGTGACACCAATATAGGTCATCAATCCCTGCAGGTGACACCAATATAGGTCATCAATCCCTGCAGGTGACACCAATATAAGTCATCAATCCACGAGGACACCAATAGAGGTCAACAATCCCTAGAAACACCAATAGAGGTCATCAATCCCTGGAAATACCAATAGAGGTCATCAATCCCTGGAAACACCAATAGAGGTCATCAATCCCTGGAAACACCAACAGAGGTCATCAATCCCTGGAAATACCAATAGAGGTCATCAATCCCTGGAAACACCAATAGAGGTCATCAATCCCTGGAAACACCAATAGAGGTCATCAATCCCTGGAAACACCAACAGAGGTCATCAATCCCTGGAAACACCAACAGAGGTCATCAATCCCTGGAAACACCAATAGAGGTCATCAATCCCTGGAAACACCAACAGAGGTCATCAATCCCTGGAAACACCAACAGAGGTCATCAATCCCTGGAAATACCAATAGAGGTCATCAATCCCTGGAAACACCAATAGAGGTCATCAATCCCTGGAAACACCAATAGAGGTCATCAATCCCTGGAAACACCAACAGAGGTCATCAATCCCTGGAAATACCAACAGAGGTCATCAATCCCTGGAAATACCAATAGAGGTCATCAATCCGTGCAGGTGACACCAATATAGGTCATCACTCTCGGACAACACTGTCAAATGTTAAAGGTAGAACAAGTTGTTAAGAACACAGGAAGTTGTTAAATCACTTTCGTTATGAGTTTTCTCGTTTGATTTCCAGTATGCCTCAGGGAAGTGAAATTATTACTCGATTACTCCCTCCCACTCCCTCTCTCGCTCCTTTCCCCCTCCCTCTCTCTATCCCTCTCTCCCTCCCTTCTCTCCTTCCCCCTCTCTATCCCTCCCTGTATCCCACCTCTCTATCCTAGTGAAAGTTGTAGCATTAAATATTATGATAGATATCGTGAGGAGACATTCACATATGGTGTCGGAAAATCCGACACCATTTAATAATCATACAGATAATAACTGTATTACCAACAAGTTACCCATAGAAAACGTAACTTGTAGTGGAATTACCGTCTATAGAAAACGGGATATCATCACCACATACTATTATAATTCACCACCTATTATGGTGGGAATTATTCTTAAATACATAAGTCTTTGGACTTTACCATCATAAAAACATCTTATATAAATTAACTTAATTATCAATATTAAAGTAGAGTAAATGTGACCCTTCTATCACTTTCTGAAATCTGGACAAAGTAGGCCAGGCGTCAGGGAGGAGGAGGGCAGCCATTGTTGAGGAGACCAGAGGCTCACACGGGAGCAAATACGGCTCCTGTTAATTTTACTTGGACGTAGTGTTATGGATACCAAAGGTGTACCATCTGTCAACACGCTGTCAACAAATCAAGTTAAGTGTTCTTTCCGAAACCCATTATCTATCATTAGTGGCCATTAATGTCATTATATAGGGTGACCCGGTTAGAACGCGAAATCGCCTCATACTAAAGGTAATTAAGCCAGGTCTTTAATGTTCCATGTACTGTATAGTGTTTTCTCTGATATACTTGTCATATATAGGTATCTGGCTTCACAGCTAGCGCACTTTTGACAGGTCAAGACGAGGATGCAAGATTTGTGCACCAGTTACTGGGTGATATGGAAGCTACCTCAAAGAGGATAATTTGGTGTCTACACCCTAGTTATACCTGGTGGACTAACCTGCTGTACTATAAGATAAGGAACCTCTTCAATGTATGTAGTTACTGTAGTTTGATTGGCTGCATACATATAAATATAAACCCCCCTAATGTGTAGAGGATCGATTTGTGAGATTAAGAGATTATTGCAGAAATACAGTCCACTTAACATTATACAAATTGCTATCGAAGTATATAAATTAACGTAAATATAAATTCATATAAATTAAATAAATATAAATCTCACAGGTCGGTTCCCACATATGGGACTAATAGAACAAGAACCCGGCAATGTGATGTTATAGTGGCCAGAATACGCCTGGGATATAGACGTATCTGGCAGCTTTCTCAAAACCCAAATGTCCAATACACAATGTGTCAACTTTGTGAAAGTGTACAATACGTCATGTGTCAACTTTGTGAAAGTGTACAATACGTCATGTGTCAACTTTGTGAAAGTGTACAATACACAATGTGTCAACTTTGTGAAAGTGTCCAATACACCATGTGTCAACTTTGTGAAAGTGTACAATACACCATGTGTCAACTTTGTGAAAGTGTCCAATACACCATGTGTCAACTTTGTGAAAGTGTCCAATACACCATGTGTCAACTTTGTGAAAGTGTCCAATACACCATGTGTCAACTTTGTGAAAGTGTACAATACACTATGTGTCAACTTTGTGAGAGCGAAAACATGAACTCCCTTGAACATTATATTGTAGACTGTCCCATACTGACTGACTTTCGCCCTCCTGGGCTAAGGTATGCTGAACTCTGTAGTTACTATATGAACATATGAACACTAGAACATCCCTAACCTGTCCATGGAGGACAGAAGATCATTCATATATGCTGGTTAGCAACTGTAAATGTCTGGCCACGTCTGTGGTAAAAAAAAAATAATTATCCCTTCTTTCTACCTCTCTCCATCCCTCAGTCCTTCCTCCTTTCTATCCTTTCCCCCTCTCCCCTTATCAGCCCTCTCTATCCCTCCCTATCCATCCCTCCGCCTTAAACGAGGAGAAGAGAGCGCGGGTTTAGCCAAAGCGCGTGAGTACGTTGAATATAAATGTGAAATGTTTGAACTATGTTTAGCCGCAGCCCCACACCTACACCAGCACCATACCTGCAGCACCACACCTACACCAGCACCATACCTGCAGCACCACACCTACACCAGCACCATACCTGCAGCCCCACACCTACACCAGCACCATACCTGCAGCACCACACCTACACCAGCACCATACCTGCAGCCCCACACCTACACCAGCACCATACCTGCAGCCCCACACCTACACCAGCACCATACCTGCAGCCCCACACCTACACCAGCACCATACCTGCAGCCCCACACCTACACCAGCACCATACCTGCAGCACCACACCTACACCAGCACCATACCTGCAGCCCCACACCTACACCAGCACCATACCTGCAGCACCACACCTACACCAGCACCATACCTGCAGCACCACACCTACACCAGCACCATACCTGCAGCACCACACCTACACCAGCACCATACCTGCAGCCCCACACCTACACCAGCACCATACCTGCAGCCCCACACCTACACCAGCACCATACCTGCAGCCCCACACCTACACCAGCACCATACCTGCAGCACCACACCTACACCAGCATCATACCTGCAGCACCACACCTACTCCAGCACCATACCTGCAGCACCACACCTACACCAGCACCATACCTGCAGCACCACACCTACACCAGCACCATACCTGCAGCACCACACCTACTCCAGCACCATACCTGCAGCCCCACACCTACACCAGCACCATACCTGCAGCACCACACCTACACCAGCACCATACCTGCAGCACCACACCTACACCAGCACCATACCTGCAGCACCATACCTGCACCAGCACCATACCTGCAGCACCACACCTACACCAGCACCATACCTGCAGCCCCACACCTACACCAGCACCATACCTGCAGCACCACACCTACACCAGCACCATACCTGCAGCCCCACACCTACACCAGCACCATACCTGCAGCACCACACCTACACCAGCACCATACCTGCAGCACCACACCTACACCAGCACCATACCTGCAGCACCACACCTACACCAGCACCATACCTGCAGCCCCACACCTACACCAGCACCATACCTGCAGCCCCACACCTACACCAGCACCATACCTGCAGCCCCACACCTACACCAGCACCATACCTGCAGCACCACACCTACACCAGCACCATACCTGCAGCACCACACCTACTCCAGCACCATACCTGCAGCACCACACCTACACCAGCACCATACCTGCAGCACCACACCTACACCAGCACCATACCTGCAGCACCACACCTACTCCAGCACCATACCTGCAGCCCCACACCTACACCAGCACCATACCTGCAGCACCACACCTACACCACCATACCTGCAGCACCACACCTACACCAGCACCATACCTGCAGCACCATACCTGCACCAGCACCATACCTGCAGCACCACACCTACACCAGCACCATACCTGCAGCCCCACACCTACACCAGCACCATACCTGCAGCCCCACACCTACACCATACCTGCAGCACCACACCTACACCAGCACCATACCTGCAGCACCACACCTACACCAGCACCATACCTGCAGCACCACACCTACACCAGCACCATACCTGCAGCACCACACCTACACCAGCACCATACCTGCAGCACCACACCTACACCAGCACCATACGTGCAGCACCACACCTACACCAGCACCATACCTGCAGCACCACACCTACACCAGCACCATACCTGCAGCACCACACCTACACCAGCACCATACCTGCAGCACCACACCTACACCAGCACCATACCTGCAGCACCACACCTACACCAGCACCATACCTGCAGCACCACACCTACACCAGCACCATACCTGCACCAGCACCATACCTGCAGCACCACACCTACACCAGCACCATACCTGCAGCCCCACACCTACACCAGCACCATACCTGCAGCCCCACACCTACACCAGCACCATACCTGCAGCACCACACCTACACCAGCACCATACCTGCAGCACCACACCTACACCAGCAAAATACCTACAGCACCACTACCACACTAGCACCATACCTGCAGCACCACACCTACACCAGCACCATACCTGCAGCACCATACCAGCAGCACCACACCTACACCAGCACCATACCTGCAGCACCACACCTACACCAGCACCATACCTGCAGCACCACACCTACACCAGCACCATACCTGCAGCACCACATCTACACCAGCACCATACCTGCAGCACCACACCTACACCAGCACCATACCTGCAGCACCACACCTACACCAGCACCATACCTGCAGCACCACCACTACACCAGCACCATACCTGCAGCACCACACCTACACCAGCACCATACCTGCAGCACCACACCTACACCAGCACCATACCTGCAGCACCACACCTACACCAGCACCATACCTGCAGCACCACACCTACTCCAGCACCATACCTGCAGCACCACACCTACACCAGCACCATACCTGCAGCACCACACCTACACCAGCAAAATACCTACAGCACCACACCTAATCTAGCACCATACCTGCAGCACCACACCTACACCAGCACCATACCTGCAGCACCACACCTACACCAGCAAAATACCTACAGCACCACTACCACACTAGCACCATACCTGCAGCACCACACCTACACCAGCACCATACCTGCAGCACCACACCTACACCAGCACCATACCTGCAGCACCACCACTACACCAGCAAAATACCTACAGCACCACTACCACACTAGCACCATACCTGCAGCACCACACCTACACCATACCAGGTGTTCACGCTAATATGACCTTACCTTACACTGGGGCCAAGTAAACACTATATCAATACACATTACCACTACACCTCACAACCACACCATAAGTTACGAGCCCCGCCACCATAATATAGTGCTCCCAGGCCAGATATGAGCAGTCGGGTCGGAGCGGTAAAACCCCCCGAAGAAGGTGAACGAGAATAGTCAAACAAACCTCTGGGCCAACAGGCAAAGCAGAGAAGCAGTGGAGAGTAGAGCAACTTACCATGGGGAAATACAGTCAACTAGGAGTAGAGGTCATAGATCTATCTTGAGATGGTTATTTTGAGATGATTTCGGGGCTTTAGTGTCCCCGCGGCCTGGTCCTCGACCAGGCCTGCACCCCCAGGAAACAGCCGTGACAGCTGACTAACACCCAGGTACCTATTTTACTGCTAGGTAACAGCACCATGCATACAAGATAACAGCACCATGCATAATAGATGCATACAAGCATACATTAATACACTGTAATTAGGAGAGAAGCTGAAAGGCAGTTTGAGAACCACACGGCGCTGTAAGCTGGGTACCAACCAAAGCTGTTTTAATGCCACCAGAAGATGATAATAAAAAAAAACAGGGAGGGGGGCCTGACGGCTGAGTGGACAGCGCTCGGGATTCGTAGTGCTAAGGTTCTGGGTTCGACAGCGCTCGGGATTCGTAGTGCTAAGGTTCTGGGTTCGACAGCGCTCGGGATTCGTAGTGCTAAGGTTCTGGGTTCGACAGCGCTCGGGATTCGTAGTGCTAAGGTTCTGGGTTCGACAGCGCTCGGGATTCGTAGTCCTAAGGTTCCGGGTTCGATCCCCGGCATAGGCGGAAGCAAATGGGTTGAGGTTCTTTCTCCCTGTTGCACCCGTTCATCTAGCAGTAAATAGGTACCTGGGAGTTAGACAGCTGCTGCGGGCTGCTTCCTGGGGATGTGTAACAAAAAGGAGGCCTGGTCGAGGACCGGGCCGCGGGGACGCTAAGCCCCGAAATCATCTCAAGATAACCATGTGATCAGGTTGAAGAGACAAGAGGAAAATCTCACAGAGAATGAGGCGAGGAACTCCACAAAATATTTCAGGTCATTACTATCAACCACGAATCACTGTGAAGACTTGAGTTGTGAGATAAAAAGCCAGAGGAAACACTGGATGACATAGCACGCATTGTGACAGTGATTAAATAACACAGGGAGGAACTAGATGTACCAAAATGAACAGGACCAGACATAATATCACCAAGGTTGTTGAAGGACTCTGCGGAGGTATTTCGTCACCCATTGATGTTTTTAATAAAACATTTGAAACAGGAAATCTCCCAGACCTGTGGAAAAAGGCAAATGTTTTCTTAATAAAAAAAAACGGGGTAAGAAAGGAGGCTCTAAATTAAAGACCAGTGTCACTAACAACAATTCCATATAAAGTACTGAAGAGAGTAAACAGGTTGAGAATAGTGGAGCATTTGTATAGGATAAACTTTGTTACCAAAGGGCAGGTTGGAGCAACATGGGGTAAGTCGAGCCTGACAAACCTGGTCGAATTATATCCCAAAGTTCCAAAAATACGACAGGAAAAGATATAGGCTGGGTAGACTGTATTTTCCTCGACTGCCAGAAAGCGTTTGATACAGTTCCTCACCCAAGCCTGGCACAGAAGATGGAGAAGCAGCTGGCATAGTTTGGTGGACACTAAACTGGGCGAGGGGGGAGAGGCTTCAGAGGCTCAGTCTAGGAAATGCTGATGTTACTGACTTATGAGTGACCTGCCCGAGGGAGTGAGGTCACTCATGCCAATGTTGGCAGACGAGGCCAAGATAATAAAGAATGTAAAATCAGAGGATGACTGCAGAATGTTACAACAAGACCTCGACAAACTCCTATAGGCAAACAAATGGTTGCTTAAATTCAACCTCCAACAAGTGTAAGTAATGAAGAAGGAAGAGAGAAGATCACAAGGTGTCTACGCCATAACCTTACCTTGAGGTTACCTTGAGGTGCTTCCGGGGCTTAGCGTCCCCGCGGCCCGGTCGTCGACCAGGCCTCCTGGTTGCCGGACTGATCAACCAGGCTGTTGGACGCGGCTGCTCGCAGCCTGACGTATGAGTCACAGCCTGGTTGATCAGGTATCCTTTGGAGGTGCTTATCCAGTTCTCTCTTGAACACTGTGAGGAATCGGCCAGTTATGCCCCTATAAGCCATAAGGGCAAAGATATTACGCGAATCAGAGACAGATTTGGGAGTGGATGTAATTCCATCACTATCACCAGAGGCACACACAGACAGGCTGACACCAGCAGCATGTGGGACGCTGCTAAACATGCGAACATCAATAGCCACCTAAATCAGGACTATCACTCTACACACCATTTATAAGACCAGTGAGCCGAGCGGGACAGCACACTGGACTTGTGATCCTGTGGTCCCGGGTTCGATCCCGGGCGCCGGCGAGAAACAATGGGCAGAGTTTCTTTCACCCTATGCCCCTGTTACCTAGCAGTAAATAGGTACCTGGGTGTTAGTCAGCTGTCACGGGCTGCTTCCTGGGGGTGGAGGCCTGGTCGAGGACCGGGCCGCGGGGACACTAAAGCCCCGAAATCATCTCAAGATAACCTTTCATAAGACCAATATTGGAATTGTCAACACCGGCCAAGAATCCACCAAGCATAAGATAACAATTGACAACATTACACATGATAACAAGGAGATTGGTGCCAGAGCTAGGAGTAAAGTTAGAGGATAGGTTGAGGGAGCAGGATATCACAAGCCTGGAGAACACAAGAAACAGAGATGACATGATTACGACATTCGAGATACTGAGGGTGAATATACAACGTGGTTAAGCAGTGACTCTTTAATTTGTGACAGATTACGACGAAAATAAACACGTCCAGAAAGTTGTTGCGGGGGAGTTGTGGCGGGGGAGTTGTTGCGGGGGAGTTGTGGCGGGGGAGTTGTGGCGGGGGAGTTGTTGCGGGGGAGTTGTGGCGGGGGAGTTGTGGCGGGGGAGTTGTTGCGGGGGAGTTGTGGCGGGGGAGTTGTGGCGGGGAAGTTGTGGCGGGGAAGATGTGGCGGGGAAGTTGTGGCGGGGAAGGTGTGGCGGGGAAGTTGTGGCGGGGAAGTTGTGGCGGGGAAGTTGTGGCGGGGAAGTTGTGGCGGGGAAGTTGTGGCGGGGAAGTTGTGGCGGGGAAGTTGTGGCGGGGAAGTTGTGGCGGGGAAGTTGTGGCGGGGAAGTTGTGGCGGGGAAGGTGTGGCGGGGAAGGTGTTGCGGGGAAGTTGTGGCGGGGAAGTTGTGGCGGGGAAGTTGTGGCGGGGAAGTTGTTGCGGGGAAGGTGTGGCGGGGAAGGTGTGGCGGGGAAGTTGTGGCGGGGAAGTTGTTGCGGGGAAGTTGTGGCGGGGAAGTTGTGGCGGGGAAGTTGTGGCGGGGAAGTTGTGGCGGGGAAGTTGTGGCGGGGAAGTTGTGGCGGGGAAGTTGTGGCGGGGAAGTTGTGGCGGGGAAGTTGTGGCGGGGAAGGTGTGGCGGGGAAGTTGTGGCGGGGAAGATGTGGCGGGGAAGTTGTGGCGGGGAAGTTGTGGCGGGGAAGGTGTGGCGGGGAAGGTGTGGCGGGGAAGTTGTGGCGGGGAAGTTGTGGCGGGGAAGTTGTGGCGGGGAAGGTGTGGCGGGGAAGGTGTGGCGGGGAAGGTGTGGCGGGGAAGTTGTGGCGGGGAAGTTGTGGCGGGGAAGGTGTGGCGGGGAAGTTGTGGCGGGGAAGTTGTGGCGGGGAAGTTGTGGCGGGGAAGTTGTGGCGGGGAAGTTGTGGCGGGGAAGTTGTGGCGGGGAAGGTGTGGCGGGGAAGTTGTGGCGGGGAAGTTGTGGCGGGGAAGTTGTGGCTACACAGACCTCACTATGTTGGTCTGACGTCCCCGTTGTCACTAACGGGGATCATCGCCGTTACCGTTAACGGTCTGTTCGCTCCGAACAGTACCAGGCCGTGACAGGCCGAAGGAACAGATGTAAATTAACAGATGTGTGCGTGTGTTTAGTTCATAAAACAACGGGACCAACAGTATCAGTATACGGCCTGCGTGACCACAAACAGATGTGTGTGTAATGTACAATGCAACGGGAGCACCACAGCAACGGGAGCACCACAGCAACGGGAGCACCAGAGCAACGGGACCACCACAGCAACGGGAGCACCACAGCAACGGGAGCACCACAGCAACGGGAGCACCACAGCAACGGGATCACCACAGCAACGGGATCACCACAGCAACGGGAGCACCACAGCAACGGGAGCACCAGAACAACGGGAGCACCAGAACAACGGGAGCACCAGAACAACGGGAGCACCAGAACAACGGGAGCACCAGAACAACGGGAGCACCACAGCAACGGCAGCACCACAGCAACGGCAGCACCACAGCAACGGGAGCACCACAGCAACGGGAGCACCAGAGCAACGGGAGCACCACAGCAACGGCAGCACCAGAGCAACGGCAGCACCAGAGCAACGGGAGCACCAGAGCAACGGGAGCACCAGAGCAACGGGAGCACCAGATCAACGGGAGCACCAGAGCAACGGGAGCAGCACAGCAACAGGAGCACCACGGCAACGGGAGCACCAGAACGGGACCACCAGACCAACGGAAGCACCAACAACAGTAGACAGCAAGACCCGCGCCTGGCCCCCACCACACTACCCCAACCACACAGGCTGGCCCCCACCACACTACCCCCACCACACAGGCTGGCCCCCACCACACTACCCCCACCACACAGGCTGGCCCCCACCACACTACCCCCACCACACAGGCTGGCCCCCACCACACTACCCCCACCACACAGGCTGGCCCCCACCACACTACCCCCACCACACAGGCTGGCCCCCACCACACTACCCCCACCACACAGGCTGGCCCCCACCACACTACCCCCACCACACAGGCTGGTCCCCACCACACAGGCTGGCCCCCACCACACAGGCTGGTCCCCACCACACTACCCCCACCACACAGGCTGGCCCCCACCACACAGCCTGGCCCCCACCACTCAGGCTGGCCCCCACCACACTACCCCCACCACACAGGCTGGCCCCCACCACACAGGCTGGCCCCCACCACACAGGCTGGTCCCCACCACACTACCCCCACCACACAGGCTGGCCCCCACCACACAGGCTGGTCCCCACCACACTACCCCCACCACACAGGCTGGCCCCCACCACACAGGCTGGCCCCCACCACACAGGCTGGCCCCTACCACACAGGCTGGTCCCCACCACACAGGCTGGTCCCCACCACACAGGCTGGCCCCCACCACACAGGCTGGCCCCCACCACACAGGCTAGCCCCCACCACACAGGCTGGCCCCCACCACACAGGCTGGTCCCCACCACACAGGCTGGCCCCCACCACACTACCCCCACCACACTACCCCTACCACACAGGCTGGTCCCCACCACACAGGCTGGCCCCCACCACACAGGCTGGCCCCCACCACACAGGCTGGCCCCCACCACACAGGCTGGCCCCTACCACACAGGCTGGTCCCCACCACACAGGCTGGTCCCCACCACACAGGCTGGCCCCCACCACACAGGCTGGCCCCCACCACACAGGCTGGCCCCCACCACACAGGCTAGCCCCCACCACACAGGCTGGCCCCCACCACACAGGCTGGTCCCCACCACACAGGCTGGCCCCCACCACACAACCTGGCCCCCACCACACAACCTGGCCCCCACCACACAACCTGGCCCCCACCACACAACCTGGCCCCCACCACACAGGCTGGCCCCCACCACACAGGCTGGCCCCCACCACACAGGCTGGCCCCCACCACACAGGCTGGCCCCCACCACACAGGCTGGCCCCCACCACACAGGCTGGCCCCCACCACACAGGCTGGCCCCCACCACACAGGCTAGCCCCACCACACAGGCTGGTCCCCACCACACAGGCTGGCCCCCACCACACAGGCTGGCCCCCACCACACAGGCTGGCCCCCACCACACAGGCTGGCCCCCAGCACACAGGCTGGCCCCCACCACACAGGCTAGCCCCCACCACACAGGCTGGTCCCCACCACACAGGCTGGCCCCCACCACACAGGCTGGCCCCCACCACACAGGCTGGCCCACCACCAAACGACACGCCAAGACGCTTGTTCTTCCAGTCCTCAGAAGAGGAAACAGCCGCTGAGTACTTCAGGTTAAGCCGGAGATCTGTGACAAGAAACATTAACCTGCGGATGGTGGCCCCGGGTGTCGTTGAGCGGTGAGGCACCTTGGCCGCTTCCCACGTATCTTGCACCAAGCTGTGGCCAGCACACAGGTGACACTCTCTCATCTGCGAGCTGGAGGACGAGCTCCACTAGTACTTGAAGAGGTGCTGGGAGGGATCTGGAGTCGCAGCTGCGGGCCTGGAGTCACAGCACTGCTCTGACATTCTACCACTGCTCTAACATTCTACCACTGCTCAAAGTCTACCACTGCTCTAGCATTCTACGACTGCTCAAAGTCTACCACTGCTCTAACATTCTACGACTGCTCAAAGTCTACCACAGCTCTAACATTCTACCACTGCTCAAACATTCTACCACTGCTCTGACATTCTACCACTGCTCTGACATTCTACCACTGCTCTGACATTCTACCACTGCTCAGACATTCTACCACTGCTCAAACATTCTACCACTGCTCAAACATTCTACCACTGCTCTAACAACTCTCTACCACTGCTCTGACATTCTACCACTGCTCTGACATTCTACCACTGCTCTGACATTCTACCACTGCTCTGACATTCTACCATTGCTCTAACATTCTACCACTGCTCTGACATTCTACCACTGCTCTGACATTCTACCACTGCTCTGACATTCTACCACTGCTCTAACATTCTACCACTGCTCTGACATTCTACCACTGTTCTAATAACTCTCTACCACTGCTCTGACATTCTACCACTGCTCTGACATTCTACCACTGCTCTGACATTCTACCACTGCTCTAACATTCTACCACTGCTCTGACATTCTACCACTGTTCTAATAACTCTCTACCACTGCTCTGACATTCTACCACTGCTCTGACATTCTACCACTGCTCTAACATTCTACCACTGCTCTAACAACTCTCTACCACTGCTCTAACATTCTACCACTGCTCTAACAACTCTCTACCACTGCTCTAACAACTCTCTAGCACTGCTCTAGCATTCTACCACTGCTCAAAGTCTACCACTGCTCAAAGTCTACCACTGCTCTAACAGTCTACCACTGCTCAAACATTCTACCACTGCTCTAACAGTCTACCACTGCTCAAACATTCTACCACTGCTCAAACATTCTACCACTGCTCTAACAGTCTACCACTGCTCTAACATTCTACCACTGCTCTAACATTCTACCACTGCTCAAACAGTCTACCACTGCTCTAACAGTCTACCACTGCTCTAACAGTCTACCACTGCCCAAACATTCTACCACTGCTCTGACAGTCTACCACTGCTCAAACATTATACCACTCCTCTAGCATTCTACCACTGCTCAAAGTCTACCACTGCTCTAACAGTCTACCACTGCTCAAACATTCTACCACTGCTCTAACAGTCTACCACTGCTCAAACATTCTACCACTGCTCAAACATTCTACCACTGCTCAAACATTCTACCACTGCTCTAACAGTCTACCACTGCTCAAACATTCTACCACTGCTCAAACATTCTACCACTGCTCAAACAGTCTACCACTGCTCAAACATTCTACCACTGCTCAAACATTCTACCACTGCTCAAACATTCTATCACTGCTCAAACATTCTACCACTGCTCAAACATTCTACCACTGTTCAAACATTCTACTACTGCTCAAACACTCTACCACTGCTCAAACATTCTACCACTGCTCAAACATTCTACCACTGCTCTAACATTCTACCACTGCTCTAACATTCTACCACTGCTCTAACAGTCTACCACTGCTCTAACAGTCTACCACTGCTCAAACATTCTACCACTGCTCTAACAGTCTACCACTGCTCTAACTGTCTACCACTGCTCTAACATTCTACCACTGCTCTAACATTCTACCACTGTTCAAACATTCTACCACTGCTCAAACATTCTACCACTGCTCTAACAGTCTACCACTGGTCTAACATTCTACCACTGCTCTAACAGTCTACCACTGCTCAAACATTCTACCACTGCTCTAACATTCTACCACTGCTCTAACATTCTACCACTGCTTTAACATTCTACTACTGCTCTAACATTCTACCACTGCTCTAACATTCTACCACTGCTCAAACATTCTACCACTGCTCAAACATTCTACCACTGCTCTAACAGTTTAGCACTGCTCTAACATTCTACCACAGCTCTAACATTCTACCACTGCTCAAACATTCTACCACTGTTCTAACATTCTACCACTGCTCTAACAGTCTACCACTGCTCAAACATTCTACCACTGCTCTAAC
This sequence comes from Procambarus clarkii, assembly GCF_040958095.1. Taxonomy (NCBI): domain Eukaryota; kingdom Metazoa; phylum Arthropoda; class Malacostraca; order Decapoda; family Cambaridae; genus Procambarus; species Procambarus clarkii. Next base: position 30,365,560 of record NC_091211.1, on the reverse strand, counting down.
AGTCTACCACTGCTCAAACATTCTACCACTGCTCAAACATTCTACCACTGCTCAAACATTCTACCACTGCTCTAACAGTCTACCACTGCTCAAACATTCTACCACTGCTCAAACATTCTACCACTGCTCAAACAGTCTACCACTGCTCAAACATTCTACCACTGCTCAAACATTCTACCACTGTTCAAACATTCTACCACTGCTCAAACATTCTACCACTGCTCAAACATTCTACCACTGTTCAAACATTCTACTACTGCTCAAACACTCTACCACTGCTCAAACATTCTACCACTGCTCAAACATTCTACCACTGCTCTAACATTCTACCACTGCTCTAACATTCTACCACTGCTCTAACAGTCTACCACTGCTCTAACAGTCTACCACTGCTCTAACAGTCTACCACTGCTCTAACATTCTACCACTGCTCTAACATTCTACCACTGCTCTAACATTCTACCACTGCTCTAACAGTCTACCACTGCTCTAACAGTCTACCACTGCTCTAACATTCTACCACTGCTCTAACATTCTACCTCTGCTCTAACATTCTACCACTGCTCTAACATTCTACCACTGCTCTAACAGTCTACCACTGCTCTAACAGTCTACCACTGCTCTAACAGTCTACCACTGCTCTAACAGTCTACCACTGCTCTAACAGTCTACCACTGCTCTAACATTCTACCACTGCTCTAAAAGTCTACCACTGCTCTAACAGTCTACCACTGCTCTAACAGTCTACCTTTGCTCTAACAGTCTACCACTGCTCTAACAGTCTACCACTGCTCTAACAGTCTACCACTGCTCTAACAGTCTACCACTGCTCTAATGGAGCTCCGGCACTCACAGTTCACATGTCGTCAGATCTGGGTGAAGAAAACATACATTATACATCATATTTGTTGTCCTATGCAACCGAGGTGAAGCGAGGAGCCTGCATCTTGGTTAGTGTGGGGGCCCACAGTTTAGTGTGGGGGCCCACAGTTTAGTGTGGGGGCCCACAGTTTAGTGTGGGGGCCCACAGTTTAGTGTGGGGGCCACAGTTTAGTGTGGGGGCCACAGTGTGGGGGGCCACAGTTTAGTGTGGGGGCCACAGTTTAGTGTGGGGGCCACAGTTTAGTGTGGGGGCCACAGTTTAGTGTGGGGGGCCCACAGTTTAGTGTGGGGGCCCACAGTTTAGTGTGGGGGCCACAGTTTAGTGTGGGGGCCACAGTTTAGTGTGGGGGGCCCACAGTTTAGTGTGGGGGCCCACAGTTTAGTGTGGGGGCCCACAGTTTAGTGTGGGGGCCCACAGTTTAGTGTGGGGGCCCACAGTTTAGTGTTGGGCCCACAGTTTAGTGTGGGGTCTCCACAGTTTAGTGTGGGGGGTCCACAGTTTAGTGTGGGGGCTCCACAGTTTAGTGTGTGGGGCCCAGTTTAGTGTGGGGTCCCACAGTTTAGTGTGGGGTCCCACAGTTTAGTTTGGGGGGCCACAGTTTAGTGTGGGGGCCACAGTTTAGTGTGGGGGCCCACAGTTTAGTGTGGGGGCCCACAGTTTAGTGTGGGGGCCCACAGTTTAGTGTGGGGGCCCACAGTTTAGTGTGGGGGCCCACAGTTTAGTGTGGGGGCCCACAGTTTAGTGTGGGGGCCCACAGTTTAGTGTGGGGGCCCACAGTTTAGTGTGGGGGCCCACAGTTTAGTGTGGGGGCCCACAGTTTAGTGTGGGGGCCCACAGTTTAGTGTGGGGGCCCACAGTTTAGTGTGGGGGCCCACAGTTTAGTGTGGGGGCCCACAGTTTAGTGTGGGGGCCCACAGTTTAGTGTGGGGGCCCACAGTTTAGTGTGGGGGCCCACAGTTTAGTGTGGGGGCCCACAGTTTAGTGTGGGGGCCCACAGTTTAGTGTGGGGGCCCACAGTTTAGTGTGGGGGCTCCACAGTTTAGTGTGGGGGCTCCACAGTTTAGTGTGTGGGGCCCAGTTTAGTGTGGGGCCCACAGTTTAGTGTAGGGGGCCACAGTTTAGTGTGGGCGGGGCCACAGTTTAGTGTGGGCGGGGCCACAGTTTAGTGTGGGGGGCCATAGTTTAGTGTGGGGGGCCACAGTTTAGTGTGGGGGGCCACAGTTTAGTGTGGGGGGCCACAGTTTAGTGTGGGGGGGCCACAGTTTAGTGTGGGGGACCCACAGTTTAGTGTGGCGACCCACAGTTTAGTGTGGCGACCCACAGTTTAGTGTGGCGACCCACAGTTTAGTGTGGCGACCCACAGTTTAGTGTGGGCGGGGCCACAGTTTAGTGTGGGGGCCCACAGTTTAGTGTGGGCGGGGCAACAGTTTAGTGTGGGGGCCACAGTTTAGTGTGGGGTCCCACAGTTTAGTGTGGGGGCCCACAGTTTAGTGTGGGGGCCCACAGTTTAGTGTGGGGGCCCACAGTTTAGTGTGGGGGCCCACAGTTTAGTGTGGGGGCCCACAGTTTAGTGTGGGGGCATACAGTTTAGTATGGGGGCCCACAGTTTAGTGTGGGCGGGCCACAGTTTAGTGTGGGCGGGCCACAGTTTAGTGTGGGCGGGCCACAGTTTAGTGTGGGCGGGGCCACAGTTTAGTGTGGGGGGCCACAGTTTAGTGTGGGGGGGCCACAGTTTAGTGTGGGGGGGCCACAGTTTAGTGTGGGGGGGCCACAGTTTAGTGTGGGGGGGCCACAGTTTAGTGTGGGGGGGCCACAGTTTAGTGTGGGGGGGCCACAGTTTAGTGTGGGGGGGCCACAGTTTAGTGTGGGGGGCCATAGTTTAGTGTGGGGGGCCACAGTTTAGTGTGGGGACCCACAGTTTAGTGTGTGGCGACCCACAGTTTAGTGTGGCGACCCACAGTTTAGTGTGGGCGGGGCCACAGTTTAGTGTGGGGGCCCACAGTTTAGTGTGGGCGGGGCAACAGTTTAGTGTGGGGGGCCACAGTTTAGTGTGGGGGCCCACAGTTTAGTGTGGGGGCCCACAGTTTAGTGTGGGGGCCCACAGTTTAGTGTGGGGGCCCACAGTTTAGTGTGGGGGCCCACAGTTTAGTGTGGGGGCCCACAGTTTAGTGTGGGGGCCCACAGTTTAGTGTGGGGGCCCACAGTTTAGTGTGGGGTCCCACAGTTTAGTGTGGGGGCCCACAGTTTAGTGTGGGGGGCCACAGTTTAGTGTGGGGGGCCACAGTTTAGTGTGGGGGCCCACAGTTTAGTGTGGGGGCCCACAGTTTAGTGTGGGGGCCCACAGTTTAGTGTGGGGGCCCACAGTTTAGTGTGGGGGCCCACAGTTTAGTGTGGGGGCATACAGTTTAGTATGGGGGCCCACAGTTTAGTGTGGGCGGGCCACAGTTTAGTGTGGGCGGGCCACAGTTTAGTGTGGGCGGGCCACAGTTTAGTGTGGGCGGGCCACAGTTTAGTGTGGGCGGGGCCACAGTTTAGTGTGGGCGGGGCCACAGTTTAGTGTGGGGGGCCACAGTTTAGTGTGGGGGGGCCACAGTTTAGTGTGGGGGGGCCACAGTTTAGTGTGGGGGAGGGCCACAGTTTAGTGTGGGGGGAGGGCCACAGTTTAGTGTGGGGGGGCCACAGTTTAGTGTGGGGGGGCCACAGTTTAGTGTGGGGGGGCCACAGTTTAGTGTGGGGGGCCATAGTTTAGTGTGGGGGGCCACAGTTTAGTGTGGGGACCCACAGTTTAGTGTGGCGACCCACAGTTTAGTGTGGCGACCCACAGTTTAGTGTGGGCGGGGCCACAGTTTAGTGTGGGGGCCCACAGTTTAGTGTGGGCGGGGCAACAGTTTAGTGTGGGGGGCCACAGTTTAGTGTGGGGGCCCACAGTTTAGTGTGGGGGCCCACAGTTTAGTGTGGGGGCCCACAGTTTAGTGTGGGGGCCCACAGTTTAGTGTGGGGGCCCACAGTTTAGTGTGGGGGCCCACAGTTTAGTGTGGGGGCCCACAGTTTAGTGTGGGGGCATACAGTTTAGTATGGGGGCCCACAGTTTAGTGTGGGCGGGCCACAGTTTAGTGTGGGGGGGCCACAGTTTAGTGTGGGGTCCCATAGTTTAGTGTGGGGGCCCACAGTTTAGTGTGGGGGCCCACAGTTTAGTGTGGGGGCCCACAGTTTAGTGTGGGGGCCCACAGTTTAGTGTGGGGGCATACAGTTTAGTATGGGGGCCCACAGTTTAGTGTGGGCGGGCCACAGTTTAGTGTGGGCGGGCCACAGTTTAGTGTGGGCGGGCCACAGTTTAGTGTGGGCGGGCCACAGTTTAGTGTGGGCGGGGCCACAGTTTAGTGTGGGGGGGCCACAGTTTAGTGTGGGGGGCCACAGTTTAGTGTGGAGGGGCCACAGTTTAGTGTGGGGGGGCCACAGTTTAGTGTGGGGGGGCCACAGTTTAGTGTGGGGGGGCCACAGTTTAGTGTGGGGGGCCACAGTTTAGTGTGGGGGGCCACAGTTTAGTGTGGGGACCCACAGTTTAGTGTGGCGACCCACAGTTTAGTGTGGCGACCCACAGTTTAGTGTGGCGACCCACAGTTTAGTGTGGGCGGGGCCACAGTTTAGTGTGGGGGCCCACAGTTTAGTGTGGGCGGGGCAACAGTTTAGTGTGGGGGGCCACAGTTTAGTGTGGGGGCCCACAGTTTAGGGTGGGGGGCCACAGGTTAGTGTGGGGGGGCCACAGTTTAGTGTGGGGGGCCACAGTTTAGTGTGGGGGGCCACAGTTTAGTGTGGGGGGCCACAGTTTAGTGTGGGGGGGCCACAGTTTAGTGTGGGGGGCCACAGTTTAGTGTGGGGGGCCACAGTTTAGTTTGGGGGGGCCACAGTTTAGTGTGGGGACCCACAGTTTAGTGTGGCGACCCACAGTTTAGTGTGGCGACCCACAGTTTAGTGTGGCGACCCACAGTTTAGTGTGGCGACCCACAGTTTAGTGTGGCGACCCACAGTTTAGTGTGGCGACCCACAATTTAGTGTGGCGACCCACAGTTTAGTGTGGCGACCCACAGTTTAGTGTGGCGACCCACAGTTTAGTGTGGCGACCCACAGTTTAGTGTGGCGACCCACAGTTTAGTGTGGCGCCCCACAGTTTAGTGTGGCGACCCACAGTTTAGTGTGGCGACCCACAGTTTAGTGTGGCGACCCACAGTTTAGTGGCGGCCCACCCACACACCAGCACACCCACACCAACACACCCACACACCAACACACCCACACACCAGCACACCCACACAACCTCCGGTAGCGTCAACACACACAACCAACACTTTATCATGCTGAGCTTTGACCCCTGACGTACTCGCCAGGTTCTTTAACCCACTCACTTTATAACGTAATATATACACACAGTAACCACAATGACTCTGTCAACACGCCACAAGCCCCTGACGTCTGATGTTTAGAGCTAAGTGTGTGGTCCTGACGTTGCTGAGTGGTCTACAAGGTGCGTCTAGGAACGCACCAGGTCCTGGTACGTCTGAGGGTGTGGGCTTGACGTTGCTGAGTGGTCTACAAGGTGCGTCTAGGAACGCACCAGGTCCTGGTACGTCTGAGGGTGTGGGCTTGACGTTGCTGAGTGGTCTACAAGATGCATCAAAAAACGTACCAGGTCCTTGTACGTCTGAGGGTGTGGTCTTGACGTTGCTGAGTGGTCTACAAGGTGCGTCAAGGAACGCACCAGGTCCTCACTACGTCTGAGGGTGTGGGCTTGACGTGGCTGAGTGGTCTACAAGGTGCGTCTAGGAACGCACCAGGTCCTGCTACGTCTGAGGGTGTGGGTTTGACGTGGCTGAGTGGTCTACAAGGTGCGTCAAGGAACGCACCAGGTCTTGCTACGTCTGAGGGTGTGGGCTTGACGTGGCTGAGTGGTCTACAAGGTGCGTCAATGAACGCACCAGGTCCTCACTACGTCTGAGGGTGTGGGCTTGACGTTGCTGAGTGGTCTACAAGATGCATCAAAAAACGTACCAGGTCCTAGTACGTCTGAGGGTGTGGTCTTGACGTTGCTGAGTGGTCTACAAGGTGCGTCAAGGAACGCACCAGGTCCTCACTACATCTGAGGGTGTGGGCTTGAAGTGGCTGAGTGGTCTACAAGGTGCGTCAAGAACGCACCAGGTCTTGCTACGTCTGAGGGTGTGGGTTTGACGTGGCTGAGTGGTCTACAAGGTGCGTCAAGGAACGCACCAGGTCTTGCTACGTCTGAGGGTGTGGGCTTGACGTGGCTGAGTGGTCTACAAGGTGCGTCAAGAACGCACCACTACACCTTGACTACTGGTCACACAGTGGACACTGGATAATACACAACTTGTACAGTTTTATAACGTGAGGATTAAAGCAAATAATTTCTCGCTCGACCATAACAAAAATTACACTTCCAATTCCCAAAATATTTCGATATGTAACTTTTCAAATAATTAAAACTGGAATATAAATGTATTGGACGTTGAAAAAATCATAGTATTTTTTTTATATCAAACTTGATGCTCTATATTTCAACACAAAATGTATTAAGCACTGCTTAAAGGTTATTAATTTATCCATTTTATTTATTAAATAATCAAAAAATTTGGATGCATTTTATTTGTTTTATAGATATATGTTTGTAGATTTTAACTCCTTGACCAAATACATTGTTGATGCCATTTAATTTTTAAATTTAATATCAATGTCGATATGAAAACGTGAGAATCCGCCAAACACCGAAACTACGACGTTGGTACAACGTTCGAACAAGATTTAACATTTCCTAACCAGTTATAACAACCAATATAGCAAGTTGTAACAACGTTCTAATACGTCATAAACACGTTAAGCCAAAATGTAACAACTTTATTACAAGTTGTAACAAGCGGAAAATAGAGACAGTTTCGGTTTGTGTTTCAAGGGATTGTGTTTCCAGGGTTTGTGTTTCCAGGGTTTGTGTTTCCAGGGTTTGTGTTTCCAGGGTTTGTGTTTCCAGGGTTTGTGTTTCCAGGGTTTGTGTTTCCAGGGTTTGTGTTTCCAGGGTTTGTGTTTCCAGGGTTTGTGTTTCCAGGGTTTGTGTTTCCAGGGTTTGTGTTTCCAGGGTTTGTGTTTCCAGGGTTTGTGTTTCCAGGGAATTGAAAAACATGTTGATTAAAAAACAAGTTTTATTAGAAGATGTGTCTTCTATATCCCTTAATGTGTTATTTGGACAGAGAGGCAAGTGCTTGGAACACCGCGAGATGCAGTACAAGTAGTCACTGAACACACCAACCTTCGAAATATGTTTTGTTATGTAAGGGATAGCGATACAATCTGGTTCATTGTAAAGCGATTATTATTAAGCGCATGTCACCGAAAGGAATATGATTAAATGGAGACTAATTATTTAAAATATTAGCTCGGGCCTATTTAAATCGGACCCATTTTTGGCTGTAAAAAAACTTGTAAGATCAAAGATATTCTCTAAATGTTTATGTTGTAAATTATTATTTTAATGAATTCCTCTCAACTGTAGACCAATATAAATTGGTTTAAAAGACTTGTGGACTGGTGCATGGGGGAGTCCACCACCCTGGTGCATGGGGGAGTCCACCACCCTGGTGCATGGGGGAGTCCACCACCCTGGTGCATGGGGGAGTCCACCACCCTGGTGCATGGGGGAGTCCACCCTCCCCCCTGGTGCATGGGGGAGTTCACCACCCTGGTGCATGGGGGAGTTCACCACCCTGGTGCATGGGGGAGTCCACCACCCTGGTACATGGGGGAGTCCACGTATCTGGTGCATGGGGGAGTCCACCACCCTGGTGCATGGGGGAGTCCACCCCCCTGGTGCATGGGGGAGTCCACCCCCCCCCCTGGTGCACGGGGGAGTCCACCACCCTGGTACATGGGGGAGTCCCCATGTACGTGGGAGCACTCTGCCTGACCTGGCCATAATCATCAGCACATAAAGCCAGATAAACTACAGATAATGCGATAACAAATTATCACCTAATGCTCTTAGCCTTGCAGTGGTCAATTAAATTAGCAACCTCGCTGTTAGCATAACAAATACTGATTGTTTACACCCATCCTCACAATGTTGCACACTTTTATTCTCTCCTCAAATCGGTTTTTATAATATGAATACAACTTTTTTTTTCATTTTTTGCAAGGATATTCCTGCGCGGGCCCTAAGCCTCTGGCTGGCCCACTGCGCGGGCCCTAAGCCTCTGGCTGGCCCACTGTGCGGGCCCTAAGCCTCTGGCTGGCCCACTGCGCGGGCCCTAAGCCTCTGGCTGGCACACTGCGCGGGCCCTAAGCCTCTGGCTGGCCCACTGCGCGGGCCCTAAGCCTCTGGCTGGCACACTGCGCGGGCCCTAAGCCTCTAGCTGGCCCACTGCGCGGGCCCTAAGCCTCTGGCTGGCCCACTGCGCGGGCCCTAAGCCTCTGGCTGGCCCACTGCGCGGGCCCTAAGCCTCTGGCTGGCCCACTGCGCGGGCCCTAAGCCTCTGGCTGGCCCACTGCGCGGGCCCTAAGCCTCTGGCTGGCCCACTGTGCGGGCCCTAAGCCTCTGGCTGGCCCACTGCGCGGGCCCTAATCCTCTGGCTGGCCCACTGCGCGGGCCCTAAGCCTCTGGCTGGCCCACTGCACGGGCCCTAAGTCTCTGGCTGGCCCACTGCGCGGGCCCTAAGCCTCTGGCTGGCCCACTGCGCGGGCCCTAAGCCTCTGGCTGGCCCACTAAGTGTTGCTTGTTTCTGTTTTACTTGGGCGGAGTATGAGTATTTATGACTCGTATGGTCGCTTCAGTAAGATTTTGTCCCATGTGTTTAACAACTTCTTCTGCTCTGTTGAATCTAAGTTGAAATCTTAATGGGTTTGTAAATCTGAACTGTTTCTTATATATATATATATATATATATATATATATATATATATATATATATATATATATATATATATATATATATATATTGATGGGAAAATAGGCGATTTGGTAAATGCGGGTTAGTCTAACATCCGGTTAATTAAGTTAACTACTCACCTAGTTGTACTCACCTAGTTGTGCTTGCCGGGGTTGAGCTCTGGCTCTTTGGGCTCGCTTCTCAACTTGACAAATATTGTCCGGTGTTGATTGTGACTGGATGGGTGAACAAAAGAATCAGTCGGTGGGTAGATGCACTGTAAGCTTGGTTATACTGCACATACCTAGGTTACACTGCACATACCAAGGTTATACTGCACATACCTAGGTACTAATTGACTCTTCCTGGAGACTACACAATTATTTGAACTTACACACACACACACACACACACACACACACACACACACACACACACACACACACACACACACACACACACACACACACACACACACACGCAGAAGTGTAAGGAGGCAGCAGACAAGTTTATCCCAGTCCAAAAGGGAAAAAAATGAATTGCAGATGAGAAACCCATGGTTTAATAGGAGATGTAAGCTAGCTAAACAACAAAGTAAAAGGGCATGGAGAAACTACAGGAATAACAGTACACCAGAGAGCAGAGAAAGATACCAGAATGCCAGGAATGAATATGTCAGGATGAGAAGAGAGGCAGAAAGAAAATATGAAAATGACATCGCAAGCAAGGCAAAGACTCAACCTAAATTGCTGCACAGCCACATCAGGAGAAAAACAACAGTGAAGAAACAGATAATGAAACTGAGGATAGGGGTAGACAGATTCACTACAAACAACAAGGAAGTGTGTGAGGAATTCAATAAGAAATTCCAGGAGGTCTTCACATTAGAGCAAGGAGAAGTTCTAGAGATAAGAGAGGGAATAGTTAACCAGGCACCACTAGAGGAGCTTGGGATTACGGGATTACAGTGGTGATGTAAGGAAATTTTGCTAGAGTTGGATGTGACAAAGGCTATAGGCCGGGATGAGGTACTGGCGGGGTATTGTTGCTACCAGCCCGGAGGAGGAGTAGGGAAGGCGGGTGATGGGTGCATCAGGAGCTGGCTGTGACCGGAAAGTAATACCTGTACCAGATACGACATTATTATGAGGTCAGAGTGATGGTGCATTCCCCCCACCACCAGTGGCCTCCCCCCACCACTCCCCCACCACCAGCGGCCTCCCCCCAACACTTCCCCCCCCCCACCAGCGGCCTCCCCCCAACACTTCCCCCCCCCCACCAGCGGCCTCCCCCCAACACTCCCCACCACCACCAGCGGCCTCCCCCCAACACTCCCCACCACCACCAGCGGCCTCCCCCCAACACTCCCCACCACCACCAGCGGCCTCCCCCCCAACACTCCCCACCACCACCAGCGGCCTCCCCCCAACACTTCCCCCCCCCCACCAGCGGCCTCCCCCAACACTCCCCCACCACCAGCGGCCTCCCCCCAACACTTCCCCCCCCCACCAGCGGCCTCCCCCCAACACTCCCCTCCCCCCACCAGCGGCCTCCCCCAACACTCCCCACCACCAGCGGCCTCCCCCCAACACTCCCCTCCCCCCACCAGCGGCCTCCCCCAACACTCCCCACCACCAGCGGCCTCCCCCAACACCCCCCACCACCAGCGGCCCCCCCAACACTCCCCCCCACCAGCGGCCTCCCCCAACACCCCCCACCACCAGCGGCCTCCCCCAACACTCCCCACCACCAGCGGCCTACCCCAACACTCCCCCCCATCAGCGGCCTCCCCCCAACACTCCCCACCACCAGCGAGTATAATGACCAAGTATAATGCGTGAATGCATCAAGCTGCCAACAACAATCAAGTTGTTTGGCAGCTTAATGCTTGAGGAAAGCTGGGAACGTGACGCTTCAGGACGTCAGGTGACGCAGTGACCCAGGGAGGGTGTTTTTCCTGACGCAACACTGGCCACACTGGAGCTCTTGACGCAAGACTGGCCACACCGGACCTCTTGACGCAAGACTGGCCACACTGGAGCTCTTGACGCAAGACTGGCCACACTGGAGCTCTTGACGCAAGACTGGCCACACCGGACTTCTTGACGCAAGACTGGCCACACTGGAGCTCTTGACGCAAGACTGGCCACACCGGACCTCTTGAAGCAAGACTGGCCACACCGCGGACCTCTTGACGCAAGACTGGCCACACCGGACCTCCTGACGCAAGACTGGCCACACCGGACCTCGTGACGCAACACTGGCCACACTGGAGCTCTTGACGCAAGACTGGCCACACTGCACCTCTTGACGCAACACTGGCCACACTGGCGCTCTTGACGCAAGACTGGCCACACTGGAGCTCTTGACGCAAGACTGGCCACACCGGACCTCTTGACGCAACACTGGCCACACTGGCGCTCTTGACGCAAGACTGGCCACACTGGAGCTCTTGACGCAAGACTGGCCACACTGGACCTCTTGACGCAAGACTGGCCACCCCGGACCTCTTGACGCAACACTGGCCACACTGGAGCTCTTGACGCAAGACTGGCCACACTGGACCTCTTGACGCAAGACTGGCCACACTGGACCTCTTGACGCAAGACTGGCCACACTGGACCTCTTGACGCAAGACTGGCCACGCTGGACCTCTTGACGCAAGACTGACCACACTGGACCTCTTGACGTAAGACTGGCCACACCGGAGCTCTTGACGCAAGACTGGCCACACCGGACCTCTTGAAGCAAGACTGGCCACACCGGACCTCTTGACGCAAGACTGGCCATACTGGACCTCTTGACGCAAGACTGGCCACACTGGACGTTTTGACGCAAGACTGGCCACACTGGACCTCGTGACGCAAGACTGGCCACACTGGACCTCTTGACGCAAGACTGGCCACACCGGACCACTTGACGCAAGACTGGCCACACTGGAGCTCTTGACGCAAGACTGGCCACACCGGACCTCTTGACGCAAGACTGGCCACACTGGACCTCTTGACGCAAGACTGGCCACACTGGACCTCTTGACGCAAGACTGGCCACACCGGACCTCTTGACGCTAGACTGGCCACACTGGACCTCTTGACGCAAGACTGGCCACACTGGACCTCTTGACGCAAGACTGGCCACACTGGAGCTCTTGACGCAAGACTGGCCACACCGGACCTCTTGACGCAAGACTGGCCACACCGGACCTCTTGACGCAAGACTGGCCACACCGGACCTCTTGACGCAACACTAGCCACACTGGAGCTCTTGACGCAAGACTGGCCACACTGGACCTCTTGACGCAAGACTGGCCACACTGGACCTCTTGACGCAAGACTGGCCACACTGGACCTCTTGACGCAAGACTGGCCACACCGGACCACTTGACGCAAGACTGGCCACACTGGAGCTCTTGACGCAAGACTGGCCACACCGGACCTCTTGACGCAAGACTGGCCACACTGGACGTCTTGACGCAAGACTGGCCACACTGGACCTCGTGACGCAAGACTGGCCACACTGGACCTCTTGACGCAAGACTGGCCACACCGGACCACTTGACGCAAGACTGGCCACACTGGAGCTCTTGACGCAAGACTGGCCACACCGGACCTCTTGACGCAAGACTGGCCACACCGGACCTCTTGACGCAAGACTGGCCACACTGGACCTCTTGACGCAAGACTGGCCACACCGGACCTCTTGACGCAAGACTGGCCACACTGGACCTCTTGACGCAAGACTGGCCACACTAGACCTCTTGACGCAAGACTGGCCACACTGGAGCTCTTGACGCAAGACTGGCCACACCGGACCTCTTGACGCAAGACTGGCCACACCGGACCTCTTGACGCAAGACTGGCCACATCGGACCTCTTGACGCAACACTGGCCACACTGGAGCTCTTGACGCAAGACTGGCCACACTGGACCTCTTGACGCAAGACTGGCCACACTGGACCTCTTGACGCAAGACTGGCCACACTGGACCTCTTGACGCAAGACTGGCCACACTGGACCTCTTGACGCAAGACTGGCCACACTGGACCTCTTGACGCAAGACTGGCCACACTGGACCTCTTGACGCAAGACTGGCCACACCGGACCACTTGACGCAAGACTGGCCACACTGGAGCTCTTGACGCAAGACTGGCCACACCGGACCTCTTGACGCAAGACTGGCCACACCGGACCACTTGACGCAAGACTGGCCACACTGGACCTCTTGACGCAAGACTGGCCACACCGGACCACTTGACGCAAGACTGGACACACTGGACCTCTTGACGCAAGACTGGCCACACCGGACCTCTTGACGCAAGACTGGCCACACCGGACCACTTGACGCAAGACTGGCCACACTGGACCTCTTGACGCAAGACTGGCCACACCGCACCTCTTGACGCAAGACTGGCCACACCGCACCTCTTGACGCAAGACTGTCCACACTGGACCTCTTGACGCAAGACTGGCCACACCGGACCTCTTGACGCAAGACTGGCCACACCGGACCACTTGACGCAAGACTGGCCACACTGGACCTCTTGACGCAAGACTGGCCACACAGCACCTCTTGACGCAAGACTGGCCACACCGCACCTCTTGACGCAAGACTGGCCACACTGGACCTCTTGGCGCAACACTGGCCACACTGGACCTCTTGACACAAGACTGGCCACACTGGACCTCTTGACGCAAGACTGGCCACACTGGACCTCTTGACGCAAGACTGGCCACACTGGACCTCCTGACGCAAGACTGGCCACCCCGGACCTCTTGACGCAAGACTGGCCACACTGGACCTCTTGACGCAAGACTGGCCACACCGGACCTCTTGACGCAAGACTGGCCACACCGGACCTCTTGACGCAAGACTGGCCACACCAAACCTCTTGACGCAAGACTGGCCACACCGGACCTCTTGACGCAAGACTGGCCACACCGGACCTCTTGACGCAAGACTGGCCACACCGGACCTCTTGACGCAAGACTGGCCACACCGGACCTCTTGACGCAAGAATCTCCCCAACCCCGGCCGGGGAGCCGGTCGGCCGAGCGGACAGCACGCTGGACTTGTGATCCTGTGGTCCCGTGTTCGATCCCGGGCGCCGGCGAGAAACAATGGGCAGAGTTTCTTTCACCCTGATGCCCCTGTTACCTAGCAGTAAAATAGGTACCTGGGTGTTAGTCAGCTGTCACGGGCTGCTTCCTGGGGGTGGAGGCCTGGTCGAGGACCGGGCCGCGGGGACACTAAAGCCCCGAAATCATCTCAAGGTAAAAGAAAAAACCCTCAACCTGGCCCCCCCCCTCAACACCCCACTACCCCCCACACCCCCACAACACCCCACTACCCCCCCCCCGCACCCCCCACCGAACCCCACTACCCCCCACCGCACCCCACTACCCCCCACACCCCCTCAACACCCCACTACCCCCCACACCCCCACAACACCCCACTACCCCCCCCCCCCGCACCCCCCACAACACCCCACTACCCCCCACAACACCCCACTACCCCCCACACCCCCACAACACCCCACTACCCCCCCCCCCGCACCCCCCACACCCCCACTACCCCCCACCGCACTCCCCACACACCCCACTACCCCCCACCGCACCCCCCTCAACATCCCACTACCCCCCACACCCCCACAACACCCCACTACCCCCCATACCCCCACAACACCCCCACTACCCCCCACACCCCGCAACCCCCACAACACCCCCACTACCCCCCACACCCCGCACCCCCCACAACACCCCACTACCCCCCACACCCCCACAACACCCCACTACCCCCCACACCCCCACTACCCCCCACTACCCCCCACACCCCCCCCCCCATCACATCTCTCCTCTCCATAAAATAAAGCAACATAAATAATTAATAAATGTCAGGTGTGGAGCACACGGCCGGACGGGAGAAAACAGCTTTAACCTCTCCACCGCGTCTCCCGGACCCTAAATACTTAACCGGACTTAGTTCAGGTCCCTCATTACCGCTTCACTGATTAGAGACTTTCGCCGCCGTGGAGAGGACCTGCTGCATGGGTGACAGCTTCTTCCCCCGTCTCAACCTACCCTGATTCACTGATGCAGTAGGGCCAGGCACCAGGAATATACTGTTATGTGACCAATCACTTGGGAGGCTGGACGGTAGAGTGACGGTCTCGCTTCATGCAGGTCGGCGTTCAATCCCCGACAGTCTTTCAGTGGTTGGGCACCATTCCTTTTCACCCGTCCCATCCCAAATACTTATCCTGATTCCTTCCTAGTGATCCACCCACAGGTGGCCAACGATCCACCCACAGGTGGCCAACGATCCACCCACAGGTGGCCAACGATCCACCCACAGGTGGCCAACGATCCACCCACAGGTGGCCAACAATCCACCCACAGGTGGCCAACGATCCACCCACAGGTGGCCAACGATCCACCCACAGGTGGCCAACGATCCACCCACAGGTGGCCAACGATCCACCCACAGGTGGCCAACGATCCACCCACACGTGGCCAACGATCCACCCACACGTGGCCAACGATCCACCCACACGTGGCCAACGATCCACCCACAGGTGGCCAACGATCCACCCACAGGTGGCCAACGATCCACCCACAGGTGGCCAACGATCCACCCGCAGGTGGCCAACGATCCACCCACACGTGGCCAACGATCCACCCGCAGGTGGCCAACGATCCACCCACACGTGGCCAACGATCCACCCACACGTGGCCAACGATCCACCCACACGTGGCCAACGATCCACCCACACGTGGCCAACGATCCACCCACAGGTGGCCAACGATCCACCCACAGGTGGCCAACGATCCACCCACAGGTGGCCAACGATCCACCCACAGGTGGCCAACGATCCACCCACAGGTGGCCAACGATCCACCCACAGGTGGCCAACGATCCACCCACAGGTGGCCAACGATCCCCCCCACAGGTGGCCAACGATCCCCCCACAGGTGGCCAACGATCCCCCCACAGGTGGCCAACGATCCCCCCACAGGTGGCCAACGATCCCCCCCACAGGTGGCCAACGATCCCCCCACAGGTGGCCAACGATCCCCACACAGGTGGCCAACGATCCCCCCACAGGTGGCCAACGATCCCCCCACAGGTGGCCAACGATCCACCCACAGGTGGCCAACGATCCACCCACAGGTGGCCAACGATCCACCCACAGGTGGCCAACGATCCACCCACAGGTGGCCAACGATCCACCCACAGGTGGCCAACGATCCACCCACAGGTGGCCAACGATCCACCCACAGGTGGCCAACGATCCACCCACAGGTGGCCAACGATCCACCCACAGGTGGCCAACGATCCACCCACAGGTGGCCAACGATCCACCCACAGGTGGCCAACGATCCACCCACAGGTGGCCAACGATCCACCCACAGGTGGCCAACGATCCACCCACAGGTGGCCAACGATCCACCCACAGGTGGCCAACGATCCACCCACAGGTGGCCAACGATCCACCCACAGGTGGCCAACGATCCACCCACAGGTGGCCAACGATCCACCCACAGGTGGCCAACGATCCACCCACAGGTGGCCAACGATCCACCCACAAGGCTTTTCCCTTTTACATGTTAATTTAGACAAAAAGATCTCGACATAGGTTAGTGAAGAGTTTAAGGAAGAGCGCCACACTCTGGCAGGACGCGGGACCACGTCAGCCCAGAGACGAGAAAATCACCGCCTGTCCCGCCACCATGTTACGAAACGCTCAATTCACGGAGACGTCAACAATTTTATAGCGAGGAGGAGGAGGGTGTAGGTCCCCCCAGGTCCATCACCCCCGGAGGAGGAGGGTCAAGGTCCCCAGGTCCATCACCCCCGGAGGAGGAGGGTGACGGTCCCCAGGTCCATCACCCCCGGAGGAGGAGGGTGAAGGTCCCCAGGTCCCTCACCCCCGGAGGAGGAGGGTGAAGGTCCCCCCCCCCCAGGTCCATCACCACCGGCTGGGGCACGACACACACTCTCAGGGGGTCGAAATAGTGAACATGATCGAGAATATGAACACGACATGAAGCTGAGAGGAATCCTCAGATGTCACAGGACTCCAGGAATGTATAGTGATGCCCTGAGAACGAATTGGAATGTTCAGGTGAACATGGCCGGTTCTGGACACTGTTCTCTCTGGCTTAACGTAAAACGTGTTCACTGGTGTAGACGGCTTGTTCTTCATGATGGGGGAATAGTGCGCTTAGTGTCCGTGTCAAGTGCGCTTAGTGTCTGCGTCAAGTGCGCTTAGTGTCTGCGTCAAGTGCGCTTAGTGTCCGTGTCAAGTGCACTTAGTGTCTGTGTCAAGTGCGCTTAGTGTCCGTGTCAAGTGCACTTAGTGTCTGTGTCAAGTGCGCTTAGTGTCCGTGTCAAGTGCACTTAATGTCCGTGTCAAGTGCGCTTAGTGTCCGTGTCAAGTGCACTTAGTGTCTGTGTCAAGTGCGCTTAGTGTCCGTGTCAAGTGCACTTAATGTCCGTGTCAAGTGCGCTTAGTGTCCGTGTCAAGTGCGCTTAGTGTCCGTGTCAAGTGCGCTTAGTGTCCGTGTCAAGTGCGCTTAGTGTCCGTGTCAAGTGTGCTTAGTGTCCATGTCAATTGCGCTTAGTGTCCGTGTCAAGTGCGCTAACAGAGTGCGCTAGGTGTTGCGCGGGTCTGCAAAGTTCAGCGAGCGCCAGTACGCGAGAGATTAGCGCCGCGACATTTCCAAAGCTGCAGTTTTCGTTGCTATGATTGATTGCGAAGGTCACCCCGCCTGCATACTGGGGGCACCACTGTGTACTGGGGAGCACCACTGTGTACTGGGGAGCACCACTGTGTACTGGGAGCACCACTGTGTACTGGGAGTAACACTGTGTACTGGGAGTAACACTGTGTACTGGGAGCACCACTGTGTACTGGGGGCACCACTGTGTACTGAGAGCACCACTGTGTACTGGGGGCACCACTGTGTACTGGGGGCACCACTGTGTACTGAGAGCACCACTGTGTACTGGGGGCACCACTGTGTACTGAGAGCACCACTGTGTACTGGGGGCACCACTGTGTACTGAGAGCACCACTGTGTACTGGGGGCACCACTGTGTACTGAGAGCACCACTGTGTACTGGGGGCACCACTGTGTACTGGGAGCACCACTGTGTACTGGGGAGCACCACTGTGTACTGGGAGGTACACTGTGTACTGGGAGCACCACTGTGTACTGGGGGCACCACTGTGTACTGCGGAGCACCACTGTGTACTGGGAGCACCACTGTGTACTGGGAGCACCACTGTGTACTGGGAGCACCACTGTGTACTGGGGAGCACCACTGTTTACTGGGAAGTACACTGTGTACTGGGAGCACCACTGTGTACTGGGGGCACCACTGTGTACTGGGGAGCACCACTGTGTACTGGGAGCACCACTGTGTACTGGGAGCACCACTGTGTACTGGGAGCACCACTGTGTACTGGGGAGCACCACTGTTTACTGGGAAGTACACTGTGTACTGGGGGCACCACTGTGTACTGGGGGCACCACTGTGTACTGGGGAGCACCACTGTGTACTGGGGGCACCACTGTGTACTGGGGAGCACCACTGTGTACTGGGAGCACCACTGTGTACTGGGAGCACCACTGTGTACTGGGAGCACCACTGTGTACTGGGAGAACCACTGTGTACTGGGGAGCAACACTGTGTACTGGGGAGCACCACTGTGTACTGGGGAGCACCACTGTGTACTGGGGAGCACCACTGTGTACTGGGGAGCACCACTGTGTACTGGGAGCACCACTGTGTACTGGGGAGCACCACTGTGTACTGGGGAGCACCACTGTGTACTGGGGAGCACCACTGTGTACTGGGGAGCACCACTGTGTACTGGGGAGCACCACTGTGTACTGGGGAGCACCACTGTGTACTGGGGAGCACCACTGTGTACTGGGAGCACCACTGTGTACTGGGAGCACCACTGTGTACTGGGAGCACCACTGTGTACTGGGAGCACCACTGTGTACTGGGAGCACCACTGTGTACTGGGAGCACCACTGTGTACTGGGAGCACCACTGTGTACTGGGAGCACCACTGTGTACTGGGGAGCACCACTGTGTACTGGGGAGCACCACTGTGTACTGGGGCAGGCAGGTAATTAGGCTCCTCCAGCCTCCTCCCTAACTATCAAACTACCAATGTTTACCTTTAACAGTCAAGTGTAATCTGATATATTGTTTAATTAAAAATTTATAATTAAGTTTATTATATTACAAACTGACATGAGCTGCTGCTGTGTGTACGTTAGCAGACATGAACTGCTGCTGTGTGTACGTTAGCAGACATGAACTGCTGCTGTGTGTACGTTACTAGACATGAGCTGCTGCTGTGTGTACGTTACTAGACGTGAGCTGCTGCTGTGTGTACGTTACTAGACGTGAGCTGCTGCTGCTGTGTGTATGTTACTAGACGTGAGCTGCTGCTGTGTGTACGTTACTAGACGTGAGCTGCTGCTGTGTGTACGTTAGCAGACATGAACTGCTGCTGTGTGTACGTTACTAGACGTGAGCTGCTGCTGCTGTGTGTATGTTACTAGACGTGAGCTGCTGCTGTGTGTACGTTACTAGACGTGAGCTGCTGCTGCTGTGTGTATGTTACTAGACGTGAGCTGCTGCTGTGTGTACGTTACTAGACGTGAGCTGCTGCTGTGTGTACGTTAGCAGACATGAACTGCTGCTGTGTGTACGTTACTAGACGTGAGCTGCTGCTGCTGTGTGTACGTTACTAGACGTGAGCTGCTGCTGTGTGTACGTTACTAGACATGAGCTGCTGCTGTGTGTACGTTACTAGACGTGAGCTGCTGCTGCTGTGTGTACGTTACTAGACGTGAGCTGCTGCTGTGTGTACGTTACTAGACATGAGCTGCTGCTGTGTGTACGTTACTAGACGTGAGCTGCTGCTGAGTGTACGTTACTAGACGTGAGCTGCTGCTGTGTGTACGTTACTAGACATGAACTGCTGCTGTGTGTACGTTACTAGACATGAGCTGCTGCTGTGTGTACGTTACTAGACATGAGCTGCTGCTGTGTGTACGTTACTAGACATGAACTGCTGCTGTGTGAACGTTACCAGACATCAGCTGCTGCTGTGTGTACGTTACTAGACATGAACTGCTGCTGTCTGAACGTTACTAGACATGAACTGCTGCTGTGTGAACGTTACTAGACATGAACTGCTGCTGTGTGTACGTTAGTAGACATGAACTGCTGCTGTGTGAACGTTACTAGACATGAACTGCTGCTGTGAGTACGTTACTAGACATGAACTGCTGCTTTGTGTACGTTACTAGACATGAGCTGCTGCTGTGTGTACGTTACTAGACATCAACTGCTGCTGTGTGTACGTTACTAGACATGAACTGCTGCTGTGTGAACGTTACTAGACATGAGCTGCTGCTGTGTGAACGTTAGCAGACATGAACTGCTGCTGTGTGTACGTTACTAGACATGAGCTGCTGCTGTGTGTACGTTACTAGACATGAACTGCTGCTGTGTGTACGTTAGCAGACATGAACTGCTGCTGTGTGAACGTTACTAGACATGAGCTGCTGCTGTGTGAACGTTACTAGACATGAACTGCTGCTGTGTGAACGTTACTAGACATGAGCTGCTGCTGTGTGTACGTTACTAGACATGAACTGCTGCTGTGTGAACGTTACTAGACATGAGCTGCTGCTGTGTGAACGTTAGCAGACATGAACTGCTGCTGTGTGTACGTTACTAGACATGAGCTGCTGCTGTGTGTACGTTACTAGACATGAACTGCTGCTGTGTGAACGTTACTAGACATCAGCTGCTGCTGTGTGTACGTTACTAGACATGAACTGCTGCCGTGTGAACGTTACTAGACATGAACTGCTGCCGTGTGAATGTTACTAGACATGAGCTGCTGCTGTGTGTACGTTACTAGACATCAGCTGCTGCCGTGTGAACGTTACTAGACATGAACTGCTGCCGTGTGAATGTTACTAGACATGAGCTGCTGCTGTGTGAACGTTACTAGACAGCTTCTCCTTAAGTATATGTTTCATATATGCTATACGTCACAGTCACAGCTCAGCTGATCATGTGACAAATCTGGGAGCCTTACCAGGCCTCAAGGTGACTCATTGTCTGCAAAGTCAATGTCTGCTTATTTTTTGTTGGCTGGGTTAGTTTTTGTTGTGGTGGAGGGTTGTGGTGGTGGAGGGTTGTGGTGGTGGTGGGTTGTGGTAGTGGAGGGTCGTGGTGGTGGAGGGTCGTGGTGGTGGAGGGTCGTGGTGGTGGTGGTGGGTTGTGGTGGTGGTGGAGGGTTGTGGTGTTGGTGGGGGTTGTGGTGGTGGAGGGTTGTGGTAGTGGAGGGGGTTGTGGTGGTGGAGGGTTGTGGTGGTGGTGGTGGGTTGTGGTGGTGGTGGAGGGTTGTGGTGGTTGTGGAGGGTTGTGGTGGTTGTGGGGGTTGTGGTGGTGGAGGGTTGTGGTAGTGGAGGGGGTTGTGGTGGTGGAGGGTTGTGGTGGTGGAGGGTCGTGGTGGTGGTGGGGGTTGTGGTGGTGGAGGGTTGTGGTAGTGGAGGGGGTTGTGGTGGTGGTGGAGGGTTGTGGTGGTGGTTGTGGGTTGTGGTGGTGGTGGGGGTTGTGGTGGTGGTGGAGGGTTGTGGTGGTGGTGGAGGGTCGTGGGTGGTGGTGGGGGTTGTGGTGGTGGTGGAGGGTTGTGGTGGTGGTGGAGGGTTGTGGTGGTGGTGGTGGGTTGTGGTGGTGGTGGGGGTTATGGTGGTGGTGGGGGTTGTGGTGGTGGTGGTGGGTTGTGGTGGTGGGGGGGTTGTGGTGGTGGTGGGGGTTGTGGTGGTGGTGGGGGTTGTGGTGGTGGGGGTTGTGGTGGTGGTGGGGGTTGTGGTGGTGGTGGTGGGTTGTGGTGGTGGTGGGTTGTGGTGGTGGTGGGTTGTGGTGGTGGTGGGTTGTGGTGGTGGTGGGTTGTGGTGGTGGTGGGTTGTGGTGGTGGTGGTGGGTTGTGGTGGTGGTGGTGGGTTGTGGTGGTGGTGGTGGGTTGTGGTGGTGGTGGGTTGTGGTGGTGGTGGGGGTTGTGGTGGTGGTGGTGGTTGTGGTGGTGGTGGGGGTTGTGGTGGTGGTGGGGGTTGTGGTGGTGGTGGTAGTTGTGGTGGTGGTGGTGGGTTGTGGTGGTGGTGGTGGGTTGTGGTGGTGGTGGTGGGTTGTGGTGGTGGTGGGGGTTGTGGTGGTGGTGGTGGGTTGTGGTGGTGGTGGTGGGTTGTGGTGGTGGTGGGGGTTGTGGTGGTGGTGAGGGTTGTGGTGGTGGTGGGGGTTGTGGTGGTGGTGGTGGGTTGTGGTGGTGGTGGGGGTTTTGGTGGTGGTGGTGGGTTGTGGTGGTGGTGGTGGGGGTTGTGGTGGTGGTGGTGGGTTGTGGTGGTGGTGGTGGGTTGTGGTGGTGGTGGGGGTTGTAGTGGGGGGGGGGTTGTGGTGGTGGTGGGGGTTGTGGTGGTGGTGGGGGTTGTGGTGGTGGTGGTGGGTTGTGGTGGTGGTGGGGGTTGTGGTGGTGGTGGAGGGTTGTGGTGGTGGTGGAGGGTTGTGGTGGTGGTGGGGGTTGTGGTGGTGGTGGGGGTTGTGGTGGTGGTGGGGGTTGTGGTGGTGGTGGGGGTTGTGGTGGTGGTGGTGGTTGTGGTAGTGGTGGGGGTTGTGGTGGTGGTGGGGGTTGTGGTGGTGGTGGGGGTTGTGGTGGTGGTGTGGGTTGTGGTGGTGGTGGGGGTGGTGGTGGTGGGGGGGGTTGTGGTGGTGGTGGTGGGTTGTGGTGGTGGTGGTGGGTTGTGGTGGTGGTGGTGGGTTGTGGTGGTGGTGGTGGGTTGTGGTGGTGGTGGGGGTTGTGGTGGTGGTGGGGGTTGTGGTGGTGGTGGTGGGTTGTGGTGGTGGTGGTGGGTTGTGGTGGTGGTGGGGGTTGTGGTGGTGGTGGGGGTTGTGGTGGTGGTGGGGGTTGTGGTGGTGGTGGGGGTTGTGGTGGTGGTGGGGGTTGTGGTGGTGGTGGTGGGTTGTGGTGGTGGTGGGGGTTGTGGTGGTGGTGGTGGGTTGTGGTGGTGGTGGGGGTTGTGGTGGTGGTGGTGGGTTGTGGTGGTGGTGGTGGGTTGTGGTGGTGGTGGGGGGGTTGTGGTGGTGGGGGGGGGGTTGTGGTGGTGGGGGGGGGGGTTGTGGTGGTGGTGGGGGTGGTGGTGGGGGTTGTGGTGGTGGTGGGGGTTGTGGTGGTGGTGGGGGTTGTGGTGGTGGTGGTGGGTTGTGGTGGTGGTGGGGGTTGTGGTGGATGGTTGTGGTGGTGGTGGGGGTTGTGGTGGTAGTGGGGGTTGTGGTGGTGGTGGTGGTTGTTGTAGTGGTGGGGGTTGTGGTGGTGGTGGGGGTTGTGGTGGTGGTGGGGGTTGTGGTGGTGGTGGGGGTTGTGGTGGTGGTGGTGGGGGTTGTGGTGGTGGTGGTGGGTTGTGGTGGTGGTGGGGGGTTGTGGTGGTGGTGGGGGTTGTGGTGTGGTGGTGGGTTGTGGTGTGGTGGTGGGTTGTGGTGTGGTGGTGGGTTGTGGTGTGGTGGTGGGTTGTGGTGTGGTGGTGGGTTGTGGTGTGGTGGTGGGTTGTGGTGGTGGTGGGGGTTGTGGTGGTGGTGGGTTGTGGTGGTGGTGGGTTGTGGTGGTGGTGGGGGTTGTGGTGGTGGTGGTGGTGGGTTGTGGTGGTGGTGGGGGTTGTGGTGGTGGGGGGGGGGGTGGTGGTGGTGGTGGTGGGGGTTGTGGTGGTGGTGGGGGTTGTGGTGGTGGTGGTCGGTTGTGGTGGTGGTGGTGGTCGGTTGTGGTGGTGGTGGGGGTTGTGGTGGTGGTGGGGGTTGTGGTGGTGGTGGGGGTTGTGGTGGTGGAGGGTTGTGGTGGTGGAGGGTTGTGGTGGTGGGGGGTTGTGGTAGTGGTGGTGGGTTGTGGTGGTGGTGGTGGGTTGTGGTGGTGGTGGTGGGTTGTGGTGGTGGTGGGGGTTGTGGTGGTGGTGGGTTGTGGTGGTGGTGGGTTGTGGTGGTGGTGGGGGTTGTGGTGGTGGTGGTGGGGGTTGTGGTGGTGGGGGGGGTTGTGGTGGTGGTGGGGGTTGTGGTGGTGGTGGGTTGTGGTGGTGGTGGGGGTTGTGGTGGTGGTGGTGGGTTGTGGTGGTGGTGGGGGTTGTGGTGGTGGTGGGGGTTGTGGTGGTGGTGGTGGGTTGTGGTGGTGGTGGTGGGTTGTGGTGGTGGGGGGGGGGGGTTGTGGTGGTGGTGGGGGTTGTGGTGGTGGTGGGGGTTGTGGTGGTGGTGGGGGTTGTGGTGGTGGTGGGGGTTGTGGTGGTGGTGGGGGTTGTGGTGGTGGTGGGGGTTGTGGTGGTGGTGGGGGTTGTGGTAGTGGTGGTGGTGGGTTGTGGTGGTGGTGGGGGTTGTGGTAGTGGTGGTGGTGGGTTGTGGTGGTGGTGGGGGTTGTGGTGGTGGTGGGGGTTGTGGTGGTGGTGGTGGGTTGTGGTGGTGGTGGGGGTTGTGGTGGTGGTGGGGGTTGTGGTGGTGGTGGAGGGTTGTGGTGGTGGTGGGGGGTTGTGGTGGTGGGGGTTGTGGTGGTGGGGGTTGTGGTGGTGGGGGTTGTGGTGGTGGGGGGTTGTGGTGGTGGGTGGTTGTGGTGGTGGGGGTTGTGGTGGTGGGGGGTTGTGGTGGTGGGGGGTTGTGGTAGTGGGGGTTGTGGTGGTGGGGGTTGTGGTGGTGGGGGGTTGTGGTGGTGGGGGGTTGCGGTGGTGGGGGGTTGTGGTGGTGGGGGTTGTGGTGGTGGGGGTTGTGGTGGTGGGGGGTTGTGGTGGTGGGGGTTGTGGTGGTGGGGGTTGTGGTGGTGGGGGGTTGTGGTGGTGGGGGTTGTGGTGGTGGGGGTTGTGGTGGTGGGGGGTTGTGGTGGTGGTGGAGGGTTGTGGTGGTGGGGGGTTGTGGTGGTGGGAGGTTGTGGTAGTGGGGGGTTGTGGTAGTGGGGGGTTGTGGTAGTGGGGGGTTGTGTACTTACCTAGTTGTGGTAGTGGGGGGTTGTGGTAGTGGGGGGTTGTGGTAGTGGGGGGTTGTGTACTTACCTAGTTGTGCTTGCGGGGGTTGAGCATCGGCTCTTTGGTCCCGCCTCTCAATTGTCAGTCAACTGGTGTATACAAATTGTGGAACTTATTGGGCTCTATGAGTGCATCATACTGGTATGTGTGGGAGAGGCCGAGCGTGGGAGAGGGAGAGGCCGAGCGTGGGAGAGGGTGAGGCCGAGCGTGGGAGAGGGTGAGGCCGAGCGTGGGAGAGGGAGGAGGCCGAGCGTGGGAGAGGGAGGAGGCCGAGCGTGGGAGAGGGAGGAGGCCGAGCGTGGGAGAGGGAGGAGGCCGAGCGTGGGAGAGGGAGGAGGCCGAGCGTGGGAGAGGGAGGAGGCCGAGCGTGGGAGAGGGAGGAGGCCGAGCGTGGGAGAGGGAGGAGGCCGAGCGTGGGAGAGGGAGGAGGCCGAGCGTGGGAGAGGGAGGAGGCCGAGCGTGGGAGAGGGAGGAGGCCGAGCGTGGGAGAGGGAGGAGGCCGAGCGTGGGAGAGGGAGGAGGCCGAGCGTGGGAGAGGGAGGAGGCCGAGCGTGGGAGAGGGAGGAGGCCGAGCGTGGGAGAGGGAGGAGGCCGAGCGTGGGAGAGGGAGGAGACCGAGCGTGGGAGAGGGAGGAGGCCGAGCGTGGGAGAGGGAGGAGGCCGAGCGTGGGAGAGGGAGGAGGCCGAGCGTGGGAGAGGGAGAGGCCGAGCGTGGGAGAGGGGGAGAGGCCGAGCGTGGGAGAGAGGGAGAGGCCGAGCGTGGGAGAGAGGGAGAGGCCGAGCGTGGGAGAGAGGGAGAGGCCGAGCGTGGGAGAGAGGGAGAGGCCGAGCGTGGGAGAGGGAGAGGCCGAGCGTGGGAGAGGGAGAGGCCGAGCGTGGGAGAGGGAGAGGCCGAGCGTGGGAGAGGGAGAGGCCGAGCGTGGGAGAGGGAGAGGCCGAGCGTGGGAGAGGGAGGAGGCCGAGACACGGAAAGGTCAAGCAGGACAGGACTAACAACAATAACATCCCACAACATCCCACAACATCCCACAACATCCCACAACATCCCACAACATCCCACAACATCCCACAACATCCCACATCATCCCACAACATCCCACAACATCCCACATCATCCCACATCATCCCACAACATCCCACAACATCCCACATCATCCCACAACATCCCACATCATCCCACAACATCAGGAGGCTCACAAGACACTGACAAGTTCAACTAATCTCAACTAATTATCCCCCGCCTCACCCTCACCATCTATATCAAAGTTCGTCTAACAATGGAACACAAAGAAGGATAGTAACTAAAGAAACTAATATAATGGCTGAAGTCAAGGGACAAAGATAAGGGAAAGGACGGGGGTGATAGAGATAAGGGAAGGGATGATAAGGGGGGGTGGGGGGGCAGGAGGATGGTGATACAACCAGGAACATCTGGTTGATGTCTGTAGGTTATTAACTAATGAGGAGTCCATCAGTGGGTGTGTAGTGGAGCTGTTGTAACGACTCTATCAACGTCGTCATGAAATATTCCTTATATCACATTAAATGTTATCATGTCAACATGTTCCCATCATGCACTAGTCAAGTGAGGTTACCGTGATGCCGCCGACACACACATGGACAATATACAGACACAGCAAATAATTACATATACAAATATACATATAAATACATATACAAATACCAAATATTTACATATCCTCAAACACCGTCTAGCGTCTTAATTAAGCCCTTAGTCCTCAGTCAGCTAACCACCTGTTCACAAAATCCTACTCACTATACCATCCTGGTCTCCAGAGAACCACTTATCTCTCTCATATTACTGGCCCAGTTAATGACTTCATAACACATAATATATATACTTATGATATATGTTTCTATCATATATATTTATGATATAAACTAACGAATGTTACCATAGGTCTGACCTGTCTACAGTGTGACCTTTGGACCTGGCTACAGTGTGACCTGTGGGACCTGGCTACAGTGGGACTTCTGGGACCTGGCTACAGTGTGACCTGTGGGACCTGGCTACAGTGTGACCTGTGGGACCTGTCTACAGTGAGACCTGTGGACCTGGCTACAGTGGGACCTGTGGGACCTGTCTACAGTGTGACCTGTGGGACCTGGCTACAGTGAGACCTGTGGGACCTGACTACAGTGGGACCTAGCTACAGTGTGACCTGTGGGACCTGTCTACAGTGTGACCTGTGGGGCCTGACTACACTGGGACCTGGCTACAGTGGGACCTGTGGGACCTGGCTATAGTGGGACCTGTGGGACCTGGCTACAGTGGGACCTCTGGGACCTGGCTACAGTGTGACCTGGCTACAGTGTGACCTGTGGGGCCTGGCTACAGTGTGACCTGTGGGGCCTGGCTACAGTGGGACCTGTGGGACCTGTCTACAGTGTGACCTGTGGGACCTGGCTACAGTGGGACCTCTGGGACCTGTCTACAGTGTGACCTCTGGGACCTGGCTACAGTGTGACCTGTGGGACCTGGCTACAGTGTGACCTGTGGGACCTGACTACAGTGGGACCTGTGGGACCTGACTACAGTGGGACCTGTGGGACCTGACTACAGTGAGACCTGTGGGACCTGACTACAGTGAGACCTGTGGGACCTGGCTACAGTGGGACCTGGCTACAGTGTGACCTGTGGGACCTGGCTACAGTGGGACCTGTCTACAGTGTGACCTCTGGGACCTGGCTACAGTGTGACCTGTGGGACCTGACTACAGTGGGACCTGTGGGACCTGACTACAGTGAGACCTGTGGGACCTGTGGGACCTGACTACAGTGAGACCTGTGGAACCCGGCTACAGTGTGACCTGTGGGACCTGGCTACAGTGTGACCTGTGGGACCTGGCTACAGTGGGACCTCTGGGACCTGTCTACAGTGTGACCTCTGGGACCTGGCTACAGTGTGACCACTGGGACCTGGCTACAGTGTGACCTGTGGGACCTGACTACAGTGGGACCTGTGGGACCTGACTACAGTGGGACCTGTGGGACCTGACTACAGTGAGACCTGTGGGACCTGGCTACAGTGGGACCTGGCTACAGTGTGACCTGTGGGACCTGGCTACAGTGGGACCTGTCTACAGTGTGACCTCTGGGACCTGGCTACAGTGTGACCTGTGGGACCTGACTACAGTGGGACCTGTGGGACCTGACTACAGTGAGACCTGTGGGACCTGGCTACAGTGTGACCTGTGGGACCTGGCTACAGTGTGACCTGTGGGACCTGGCTACAGTGGGACCTCTGGGACCTGTCTACAGTGTGACCTCTGGGACCTGGCTACAGTGTGACCTGTGGGACCTGACTACAGTGGGACCTGTGGGACCTGACTACAGTGAGACCTGTGGGACCTGGCTACAGTGGGACCTGGCTACACTGTGACCTGTGGGACCTGGCTACAGTGTGACCTGTGGGACCTGGCTACAGTGTGACCTGTGGGACCTGGCTACAGTGGGACCTCTGGGACCTGGCTACAGTGGGACCTCTGGGACCTGGCTACAGTGTGACCTCTGGGACCTAGCTACAGTGTGACCTGTGGGACCTGGCTACAGTGGGACTTCTGGGACCTGGCTACAGTGGGACTTCTGGGACCTGGCTACAGTGTGACTTCTGGGACCTGGCTACAGTGTTACCTGTGGGACCTGGCTACAGTGTGACCTGTGGAACCTGGCTACAGTGTGGCCTCTGGGACCTAGCTACAGTGTGACCTGTGGGACCTGGCTACAGTGGGACCTGGCTACAGTGGGACCTGGCTACAGTGTGACCTGTGGGACCTGGCAACAGTGTGCCCTGTGAGACCTGGCAACAGTGTGACCTGTGGGACCTGGCTACAGTGGGACCTGTGGGACCTGGCTACAGTGGGACCTGTGGGACCTAGCTACAGTGTGGCCTGTGGGACCTGGCTACAGTGGGACCTGTGGGACCTGGCTACAGTGGGACCTGTGAGACCTGGCAACAGTGTGCCCTGTGAGACCTGGCAACAGTGTGACCTGTGGGACCTGGCTACAGTGGGACCTGTGGGACCTGGCTACAGTGGGACCTGTGGGACCTGGCTACAGTGGGACCTGTGGGACCTGGCTACAGTGGGACCTGTGGGACCTGGCTACAGTGGGACCTGTGGGACCTGGCTACAGTGGGAACTGTGGGACCTGGCTACAGTGGGACCTGTGGGACCTGGCTACAGTGGGACCTGTGGGACCTGGCTACAGTGGGACCTGTGGGACCTGGCTACAGTGGGACCTGTGGGACCTGGCTACAGTGGGACCTGTGGGACCTGGCTACAGTGGGACCTGTGGGACCTGGCTACAGTGGGACATGTGGGACCTGGCTACAGTGGGACCTGTGGGACCTGGCTACAGTGGGACCTGTGGGACCTGGCTACAGTGGGACCTGTGGGACCTGGCTACAGTGGGACCTGTGGGACCTGGCTACAGTGGGACCTGTGGGACCTGGCTACAGTGTGACCTGTGGGACCTGGCTACAGTGGGACCTGTGGGACCTGGCTACAGTGGGACCTGTGGGACCTGGCTACAGTGGGACCTGTGGGACCTGGCTACAGTGGGACCTGTGGGACCTGGCTACAGTGTGACCTGTGGGACCTGGCTGCAGTGGGACCTGGCTACAGTGGGACCTGTGGGACCTGGCTACAGTGTGACCTGTGGGACCTGGCTACAGTGGGACCTGGCTACAGTGGGACCTGTGGGACCTGGCTACAGTGGGACCTGTGGGACCTGGCTACAGTGGGACCTGTGGGACCTGGCTACAGTGGGACCTGTGGGACCTGGCTACAGTGTGACCTGTGGGACCTGGCTACAGTGGGACCTGTGGGACCTGGCTACAGTGGGACCTGTGGGACCTGGCTACAGTGGGACCTGTGGGACCTGGCTACAGTGGGACCTGTGGGACAGGTCACTAATGCAATGTGCAGCATGCTTCCTCACAAATTGCTCAGAGGAGCCTGCAGATCAGATCTGCTTGCTCCACTCGTTTGGTCGCTGTCCCAGCTCCTGTCCCACAACTGTGACATGCTCTCTGGCCCTCCCCACACCTGTGACAAGTCCTCAGACCCTCCCCACATCTGTGACATGCTCTCTGGCCCTCAGCACATCTGTGACATGCTCTCTGGCCCTCAGCACATCTGTGACATGCTCTCTGGCCCTCAGCACATCTGTGACATGCCCTCTGGCCCTCCCCACATCTGTAACATGCTCTCTGGCCCTCCCCACATCTGTGACATGCCCTCTGGCCCTCCCCACACCTGTGACATGCTCTCTGGCCCTCCCCACATCTGTGACATGCTCTCTGACCCTCCCCACACCTGTGACATGCTCTCTGGCCCTCCCCACACCTGTGACATGCTCTCTGGCCCTCCCCACACCTGTGACATGCTCTCTGGCCCTCCCCACTCCTGTGGCATGCCCTCTGGCCCTCCCCACATCTGTGGCATGCCCTCTGGCCCTCCCCACATCTGTGACATGCTCTCTGGCCCTCCCCACATCTGTGACATGCTCTCTGGCCCTCCCCACATCTGTGACATGCTCTCTGGCCCTCCCCACATCTGTGACATGCCCTCTGGCCCTCCCCACATCTGTGACATGCTCTCTGGCCCTCCCCACATCTGTGACATGCTCTCTGGCCCTCCCCACATCTGTGACATGCTCTCTGGCCCTCCCCACATCTGTGACATGCCCTCTGGCCCTCCCCACATCTGTGACATGCTCTCTGGCCCTCCCCACATCTGTGACATGCTCTCTGGCCCTCCCCACATCTGTGACATGCTTTCTGGCCCTCCCCACATCTGTGACATGCCCTCTGGCCCTCCCCACATCTGTGACATGCTCTCTGGCCCTCCCCACATCTGTGACATGCTCTCTGACCCTCCCCACACCTGTGGCATGCCCTCTGGCCCTCCCCACATCTGTGACATGCTCTCTGGCCCTCCCCACATCTGTGACATGCTCTCTGGCCCTCCCCACATCTGTGACATGCTCTCTGACCCTCCCCACACCTGTGGCATGCCCTCTGGCCCTCCCCACATCTGTGACATGCTCTCTGACCCTCCCCACATCTGTGACATGCTCTCTGGCCCTCCCCACACCTGTGACATGCTCTCTGACCCTCCCCACACCTGTGACATGTCCTCCCACACCCTCGTTCCTCCAGCTGTTAGAGTATCCTTGTACTGGCTTACTGCTCGTGGTAATTACCTTACCACACCTGCTATTGGTGCCCGCCACACGTGGTACCTGTGCTGGCGTGATGTCATTCAGAAACTGTTCATGTTCAATACCTGACTGAACAGTTACCTCATGTTCTCCAGAGCCAATTAAAACAGCTGTGTTGTCCTACAAAATATGCAGAGGGGGGGAGGGATTGTTCTCGGCCCGTTAATTGGACGTTATCCATACTACTTGGATTACTCTGGATTCAATAAAAACTAGGGTTATTTATCTTCCAATTACTCAATGGTGCAATTAACCAATCAAACAGCAATTAAGTCGGGATATCCAAAGCAGTGGTAATCCTAGACTGAATATCATACGACTGATGGATAACTAAGTTATCCTAGTTAGTGTTAAGCGTTAATTTAAGCTGTGTTTACAGAAATCATTTTAAGCTGAACACCGGAGAACAAGGTTGAGAACGCACTCCCTGGTCGGTCACTCGACGGCTTAAGCCAAGATATACCAAAGTAACATTACAATCACCCAAGGATAGCGTGGAAGAGGGATAACATAACCTAGATAGCCACTTTAGCAATGAGAACCTGGATAATAAACGCCAGAAAGCTGGGATAGCTGAACTTCTGGTTATCCAGCGTGTGGATTGATATCCACAGGTTTGATTATAGAGTCTTTAAATACTTTTCAACATTGAATACTGAATATTCTCTCTGTCTCTGTCTCTCCCTCCCTCTCTGTCTCTCTCTCTCCCTGTCTCTCTCTGTCTCTCTCTCTCTCTCTCTCTCTCTCTCTCTCTCTCTCTCTCTCTCTCTCTCTCTCTCTCTGTCTCTCTCCCTCTATCTCTCTCTCTCTGTCTCTCTCTGTCTCTCTCCCTCTCTCTCTCTCTCTCTCTCTCTCTCTCTCTCTCTGACTATCTTTCTCTGTCTCTCTCTCTCTGCCCCCCTCTCTCTCTCTCTCTCGCTCTCTCTCTCTCTCTCTCACTATCTTTCTCTGTCTCTCTCCCTCTCTCACTCTCTCTCCCTCTCTCTGACGAGTGTGTGTTCAATGTTCATATTTATCCCAGACAAAGTTCAGTGAGGCTGTCAATGACCCATGACTAATTAGCCCAATGCTCAATCACCGTGGTCCAATTAGGTTGTCTACTGAGGAGCTGATCAGTCGCCAGTTTTGTTGCTCAAAGGTCCCGACGTGGCCCCCCCCCCTGCGTTCTCAAGCAACCAAGCTGTTCCTGTTTGCCTCCTGCCAAAGCATTCGAATCAGGGGTGTGTGTACTCACCTAGTTGTGCTTGTGGGGGTTGAGCTCTGGCTCTTTGGTCCCGCCTCTCAACTGTCAATCAACTGGTGTACAGGTTCCTGAGCCTACTGGGCTCTATCATATCTACACTGTAAACTGTGTATGGAGTCAGCCTCCACCACATCACTGCCTAATGCATTCCACCTGTTAACTACTCTGACATAAGCATTAATGTGATTGAGCATAATGTGTTTTGTTTGTTTGTCGGTCAATTCTCTTTCTGTCCGCTTTGGTTGTCGGTCAATTCTCTTTCTGTCCGCTTTGGTTGTCGGTCAATTCTCTTTCTGTCCGCTTTGGTTGTCGGTCAATTCTCTTTCTGTCCGCTTTGGTTGTCGGTCAATTCTCTTTCTGTCCGCTTTGGTTGTCGGTCAATTCGCTTTCTGTCCGCTTTGCTTGTCGGTCAATTCGGACATAAATCAATCTCATATTATAGTTAGCATTAAGTTAATCCACACAGCAAACACTGCCCCAGCGCGCCCACCGCGGCTGTGGGGTAATCAGCTAATATGTTAACAAAAAACCCGCCTTCAATTGTTGAATCCGGTAATGAGTTGTTCTTTCCCGTCTGAGTTAAAAAGTACTTTTTTGTTAAGCATATTACATACATCAGTACAAGAAAAAAGTAACACCATTGAGATCATTGTTAAAAGTGATAAGATTCCTCTATAAAAAGACAATTAAAATGTTGAATAATTAATTTAACAGTAGAAAACAATGAAATATAATTAATGTGTTATTTTCACCGTGTTGTGATGTGTCACTGTTGTGTTGCTGGGTGTTGTGATGTGTCACTGTTGTGTTGCTGGGTGTTGTGATGTGTCACTGTTGTGCTGCTGGGTGTTGTGATGTGTCACTGTTGTGTTGCTGGGTGTTGTGCTGTGTCACTGCTGTGTTGCTGGGTGTTGTGCTGTGTCACTGCTGTGTTGCTGGGTGTTGTGCTGTGTCACTGCTGTGTTGCTGGGTGTTGTGATGTGTCACTGTTGTGTTGCTGGGTGTTGTGCTGTGTCACTGTTGTGTTGCTGGGTGTTGTGCTGTGTCACTGCTGTGTTGCTGGGTGTTGTGATGTGTCACTGCTGTGTTGCTGGGTGTTGTGGTGTGTCACTGTTGTGTTGCTGGGTGTTGTGATGTGTCACTGTTGTGTTGCTGGGTGTTGTGCTGTGTCACTGTTGTGTTGCTGGGTGTTGTGATGTGTCACTGTTGTGTTGCTGGGTGTTGTGATGTGTCGCTGTTGTGTTGCTGGGTGTTGTGATGTGTCACTGTTGTGTTGCTGGGTGTTGTGATGTGTCACTGTTGTGTTGCTGGGTGTTGTCATGTGTCACTGCTGTGTTGCTGGGTGTTGTGATGTGTTGCTGGGTGTTGTGATGTGTCACTGTTGTGTTGCTGGGTGTTGTGATGTGTCACTGTTGTGTTGCTGGGTGTTGTGATGTGTCACTGTTGTGTTGCTGGGTGTTGTCATGTGTCACTGCTGTGTTGCTGGGTGTTGTGATGTGTTGCTGGGTGTTGTGATGTGTCACTGTTGTGTTGCTGGGTGTTGTGCTGTGTCACTGTTGTGTTGCTGTGTGTTTGTGATGTGTCACTGTTTGTTGCTGGGTGTTGTGCTGTGTCACTGCTTGTGTTGCTGGGTGTTGTGATGTGTCACTGTTGTGTTGCTGGGTGTTGTGATGTGTCACTGTTGTGTGCTGGGTGTTGTGATGTGTCACTGTTGTGTTGCTGGGTGTTGTGATGTGTTGCTGGTGTTGTGATGTGTTCACTGCTGTGTGCTGGGTGTTGTGATGTGTCACTGCTGTGTTGCTGGGTGTTGTGCTGTGTCACTGTTGTGTTGCTGGGTGTTGTGATGTGTCACTGTGTGTTGCTGGGTGTTGTGCTGTGTCACTGTTGTGTTGCTGGGTGTTGTGATGTGTCACTGTTGTGTTGCTGGGTGTTGTGCTGTGTCCACTGTTGTGTTGCTGGGTGTTGTGCTGTGTCACTGTTGTGTTGCTGGGTGTTGTGATGTGTCACTGTTGTGTTGCTGGGTGTTGTGATGTGTCACTGTTGTGTGCTGGGTGTTTGATTGTCACTGTTGTGTTGCTGGGTGTTGTGATGTGTTCACTGTTGTGTTGCTGGGTGTTGTGATGTGTCACTGTGTGTTGCTGGGTGTTTGTGATGTGTCCCTGTTGTTGCTGGGTGTTGTGATGTGTCACTGATTGTGTTGCTGGGTGTTGTGATGTGTCACTGCTTGTGTTGCTGGGTGTTGTGCTGGTCACTGTGTGTTGCTGGGTGTTGTGATGTGTCACTGTTGTGTGCTGGGTGTTGGCGTGTCACTGTTGTGTTGGCTGGGTGTTGTGATGTGTTGCTGGGTGTTGTGCTGTGTCACTGTTGTGTTGCTGGGTGTTGTGCTGTGTCACTGTTGTGTTGCTGGGTGTTGTGATGTGTCACTGTTGTGTTGCTGGGTGTTGTGATGTGTCACTGTTGTGTTGCTGGGTGTTGTGATGTGTCACTGTTGTGTTGCTGGGTGTTGTGCTGTGTTGCTGGGTGTTGTGATGTGTCACTGTTGTGTTGCTGGGTGTTGTGATGTGTCACTGTTGTGTTGCTGGGTGTTGTGATGTGTTGCTGGGTGTTGTGCTGTGTCACTGCTGTGTTGCTGGGTGTTGTGCTGTGTCACTGCTGTGTTGCTGGGTGTTGTGCTGTGTCACTGCTGTGTTGCTGGGTGTTGTGATGTGTCACTGTTGTGTTGCTGGGTGTTGTGCTGTGTCACTGTTGTGTTGCTGGGTGTTGTGATGTGTTGCTGGGTGTTGTGCTGTGTCACTGTTGTGTTTGCTGGGTGTTGTGCTGTGTCACTGTTGTGTTGCTGGGTGTTGTGATGTGTCACTGTTGTGTTGCTTGGTGTTGTGATGTGTCACTGTTGTGTTGCTGGGTGTTGTGATGTGTCACTGTTGTGTTGCTGGGTGTTGTGCTGTGTTGCTGGGTGTTGTGATGTGTCACTGTTGTGTTGCTGGGTGTTGTGATGTGTCACTGTTGTGTTGCTGGGTGTTGTGATGTGTCACTGTTGTGTTGCTGGGTGTTGTGATGTGTTGCTGGGTGTTGTGATGTGTCACTGTTGTGTTGCTGGGTGTTGTGATGTGTCACTGTTGTGCTGCTGGGTGTTGTGCTGTGTCACTGTTGTGTTGCTGGGTGTTGTGCTGTGTCACTGTTGTGTTGCTGGGTGTTGTGATGTGTCACTGTTGTGTTGCTGGGTGTTGTGATGTGTCACTGTTGTGTTGCTGGGTGTTGTGATGTGTCACTGTTGTGTTGCTGGGTGTTGTGATGATGTGTCACTGTTGTGTTGCTGGGTGTTGTGATGTGTCACTGTTGTGTTGCTGGGTGTTGTGATGTGTCACTGTTGTGTTGCTGGGTGTTGTGATGTGTCACTGTTGTGTTGCTGGGTGTTGTGATGTGTCACTGTTGTGTTGCTGGGTGTTGTCATGTGTCACTGTTGTGTTGCTGGGTGTTGTGATGTGTCACTGTTGTGTTGCTGGGTGTTGTGCTGTGTTGCTGGGTGTTGTGATGTGTTGCTGGGTGTTGTGATGTGTCACTGTTGTGTTGCTGGGTGTTGTGCTGTGTTGCTGGGTGTTGTGATGTGTTGCTGGGTGTTGTCATGTGTCACTGTTGTGTTGCTGGGTGTTGTGATGTGTCACTGTTGTGTTGCTGGGTGTTGTGATGTGTCACTGTTGTGTTGCTTGGTGTTGTGATGTGTCACTGTTGTGTTGCTGGGTGTTGTGCTGTGTTGCTGGGTGTTGTGATGTGTTGTTGGGTGTTGTGATGTGTCACTGTTGTGTTGCTGGGTGTTGTGCTGTGTCACTGTTGTGTTGCTGGGTGTTGTCATGTGTCACTGTTGTGTTGCTGGGTGTTGTGATGTGTCACTGCTGTGTTGCTGGGTGTTGTGATGTGTTGCTGGGTGTTGTGATGTGTCACTGTTGTGTTGCTGGGTGTTGTGCTGTGTCACTGTTGTGTTGCTGGGTGTTGTGATGTGTCACTGTTGTGTTGCTGGGTGTTGTCATGTGTCACTGTTGTGTTGCTGGGTGTTGTCATGTGTCACTGTTGTGTTGCTGGGTGTTGTGCTGTGTCACTGTTGTGTTGCTGGGTGTTGTCATGTGTCACTGTTGTGTTGCTGGGTGTTGTGGTGTGTCACTGTTGTGTTGCTGGGTGTTGTGATGTGTCACTGTTGTGTTGCTGGGTGTTGTGATGTGTCACTGTTGTGTTGCTGGGTGTTGTGATGTGTCACTGTTGTGTTGCTGGGTGTTGTGATGTGTCACTTGTGTTGCTGGGTGTTGTGCTGTGTTGCTGGGTGTTGTGATGTGTCACTGTTGTGTTGCTGGGTGTTGTGATGTGTCACTGTTGTGTTGCTGGGTGTTGTCATGTGTCACTGCTGTGTTGCTGGGTGTTGTGATGTGTTGCTGGGTGTTGTGATGTGTCACTGTTGTGTTGCTGGG
Organism: Procambarus clarkii; assembly: GCF_040958095.1. Lineage (NCBI taxonomy): Eukaryota > Metazoa > Arthropoda > Malacostraca > Decapoda > Cambaridae > Procambarus > Procambarus clarkii. The sequence continues at coordinate 30,328,721 of NC_091211.1, read as the reverse complement.
TGTTGTGATGTGTCACTGTTGTGTTGCTGGGTGTTGTGATGTGTCACTGTTGTGTTGCTGGGTGTTGTCATGTGTCACTGCTGTGTTGCTGGGTGTTGTGATGTGTTGCTGGGTGTTGTGATGTGTCACTGTTGTGTTGCTGGGTGTTGTGCTGTGTCACTGTTGTGTTGCTGTGTGTTGTGATGTGTCACTGTTGTGTTGCTGGGTGTTGTGATGTGTCACTGCTGTGTTGCTGGGTGTTGTGATGTGTCACTGTTGTGTTGCTGGGTGTTGTGATGTGTCACTGTTGTGTTGCTGGGTGTTGTGATGTGTCACTGTTGTGTTGCTGGGTGTTGTGATGTGTTGCTGGGTGTTGTGATGTGTCACTGCTGTGTTGCTGGGTGTTGTGATGTGTCACTGCTGTGTTGCTGGGTGTTGTGCTGTGTCACTGTTGTGTTGCTGGGTGTTGTGATGTGTCACTGTTGTGTTGCTGGGTGTTGTGCTGTGTCACTGTTGTGTTGCTGGGTGTTGTGATGTGTCACTGTTGTGTTGCTGGGTGTTGTGCTGTGTTGCTGGGTGTTGTGATGTGTTGCTGGGTGTTGTGATGTGTCACTGTTGTGTTGCTGGGTGTTGTGATGTGTCACTGTTGTGTTGCTGGGTGTTGTGATGTGTCACTGTTGTGTTGCTGGGTGTTGTGCTGTGTTGCTGGGTGTTGTGATGTGTCACTGTTGTGTTGCTGGGTGTTGTGATGTGTCACTGTTGTGTTGCTGGGTGTTGTGATGTGTTGCTGGGTGTTGTGCTGTGTCACTGCTGTGTTGCTGGGTGTTGTGCTGTGTCACTGCTGTGTTGCTGGGTGTTGTGCTGTGTCACTGCTGTGTTGCTGGGTGTTGTGATGTGTCACTGTTGTGTTGCTGGGTGTTGTGCTGTGTCACTGTTGTGTTGCTGGGTGTTGTGATGTGTTGCTGGGTGTTGTGCTGTGTCACTGTTGTGTTGCTGGGTGTTGTGCTGTGTCACTGTTGTGTTGCTGGGTGTTGTGATGTGTCACTGTTGTGTTGCTTGGTGTTGTGATGTGTCACTGTTGTGTTGCTGGGTGTTGTGATGTGTCACTGTTGTGTTGCTGGGTGTTGTGCTGTGTTGCTGGGTGTTGTGATGTGTCACTGTTGTGTTGCTGGGTGTTGTGATGTGTCACTGTTGTGTTGCTGGGTGTTGTGATGTGTCACTGTTGTGTTGCTGGGTGTTGTGATGTGTTGCTGGGTGTTGTGATGTGTCACTGTTGTGTTGCTGGGTGTTGTGATGTGTCACTGTTGTGCTGCTGGGTGTTGTGCTGTGTCACTGTTGTGTTGCTGGGTGTTGTGCTGTGTCACTGTTGTGTTGCTGGGTGTTGTGATGTGTCACTGTTGTGTTGCTGGGTGTTGTGATGTGTCACTGTTGTGTTGCTGGGTGTTGTGATGTGTCACTGTTGTGTTGCTGGGTGTTGTGATGATGTGTCACTGTTGTGTTGCTGGGTGTTGTGATGTGTCACTGTTGTGTTGCTGGGTGTTGTGATGTGTCACTGTTGTGTTGCTGGGTGTTGTGATGTGTCACTGTTGTGTTGCTGGGTGTTGTGATGTGTCACTGTTGTGTTGCTGGGTGTTGTCATGTGTCACTGTTGTGTTGCTGGGTGTTGTGATGTGTCACTGTTGTGTTGCTGGGTGTTGTGCTGTGTTGCTGGGTGTTGTGATGTGTTGCTGGGTGTTGTGATGTGTCACTGTTGTGTTGCTGGGTGTTGTGCTGTGTTGCTGGGTGTTGTGATGTGTTGCTGGGTGTTGTCATGTGTCACTGTTGTGTTGCTGGGTGTTGTGATGTGTCACTGTTGTGTTGCTGGGTGTTGTGATGTGTCACTGTTGTGTTGCTTGGTGTTGTGATGTGTCACTGTTGTGTTGCTGGGTGTTGTGCTGTGTTGCTGGGTGTTGTGATGTGTTGTTGGGTGTTGTGATGTGTCACTGTTGTGTTGCTGGGTGTTGTGCTGTGTCACTGTTGTGTTGCTGGGTGTTGTCATGTGTCACTGTTGTGTTGCTGGGTGTTGTGATGTGTCACTGCTGTGTTGCTGGGTGTTGTGATGTGTTGCTGGGTGTTGTGATGTGTCACTGTTGTGTTGCTGGGTGTTGTGCTGTGTCACTGTTGTGTTGCTGGGTGTTGTGATGTGTCACTGTTGTGTTGCTGGGTGTTGTCATGTGTCACTGTTGTGTTGCTGG
>NC_091211.1:30261508-30321508 GCF_040958095.1 Procambarus clarkii | reverse complement strand
TTTGGGACCAGCCCCTCTAATATTTTCCACGTGTAAATTAGTATGTACCTCTCCCGCCTGCGCTCAAGGGAGTACAGTTTTAGGCTCTTTAGTCGGTCCCAATAGTTTAGATGTTTTACCGAGTGGATTCTAGCAGTAAAGGATCTCTGCACGCTCTCCAGGTCAGCAATTTCTCCAGCTTTGAAAGGGGCTGTCATTGTGCAGCAGTACTCCACTCTAGAGGGCACAAGCGTTTTGAAAAGTATCATCATCGGTATAGCATCTCTAGTGTGAAAAGTTCTTGTTATCCTACCTGTCATATTTCTTGCAGTTGTGACGGCTACTTTATTGTGTTCTTTAAAGGTAAGGTCTTCCGACATGAGTACACCCAGATCCTTTACATTGCCTTTTCGTTCTATGTTATGATTTGCCTGAGTTTTGTACGTGGTTTCCGTTTTTATATTTTCATTTTTTCCATAGCGCATGAGCTGGAACTTATCTTCGTTAAACACCATATTATTTTCTGTAGCCCATAGAAAGACCTGATCTACATCTGATTGGAGGTTTGCCGTGTCCTCTATGTTGCCTACTCTCATGAAGATCCTAGTGTCATCTGCAAAGGATGATACAGTGCTATAGGTTGTGTTCTTGTCTATGTCCGATATGAGGATGAGAAAAAGTACTGGAGCAAGCACAGTACCCTGGGGGACTGAGCTCTTCACGGTTGATGGGCTGGATTTTATTTTGTTGACTATTACACATTGGGTTCTGTTGGTCAGGAAATTGTAGATCCATCTGCCTATTTTTCCGGTAATTCCTTTTGAACGCATTTTATGTGCAATAACACCATGGTCACATTTATCAAAAGCTTTTGCGAAATCTGTGTAAATTACATCAGCGTTTTGTTTGTCTTCCATAGCATCTAATGCCATATCATAGTGGTCCAGCAACCGCGACAGGCAAGAGCGCCCTGTTCTGAAACCACGTTGTCCGGGGTTATGGAGATGCTGTGATTCCATGTATTTTGTGATCTTACTTCTTAGCACTCTCTCAAAAAATTTTATGATGTGCGATGTTAGTGCTATCGGTCTGTAATTTTTTGCCCCTGCCTTATTTCCTCCTTTATGGAGTGGTGCTATCTCTGCTGTTTTTAGTATGTCAGGGATAACGCCAGTATCTAGGCTTTGTCTCCACAGAATGTGGAGGGCCTGCGATAGTGGTTTTTTACAGTTCTTTATGAATATGGAGTTCCAAGAATCCGGGCCTGGTGCAGAGTGCATAGGCATACTGTTTATGGCTTCTTCAAAATCCAGTGGGGATAGGGTGACGTCTGATATATGATTTGATGTTGGTATCGTATCCATGAAAAATTCATTTGGGTTATCAATCTTTAGTGTGTTTAATGGCTCACTGAAAACAGAGTCATACTGCGTCCTCAGTAGCTCGCTCATTTCTTTGTTGTCATCTGTGAAAGTTCCATCTCCCTTTCGCAGGGGCCCGATACTAGATGTGGTTTTTGATCTTGATTTTGCATAGGAGAAAAAATATTTCGGATTTCTTTCTATTTCACTGATGGCCTTTTGCTCTCTTTGCCTCTCCTGGGTTTTGTATGATTCTTGTAGCTTCCGTTCAAGTGTTTCTATTTCTCTACCTAACCTTCTTCGCCGTTCTTGAGATAGGGTGCGACTCTCAAGTTGTTCCGCGATTCGTTTTCTTCGCCTATATAGGGAACGACGTTCCCGTTCCAATCTGCATCTCTTCCTCTTTTTTCTTAGAGGTATGCGGTTTGAACATATTTCTAGTGCTACTGAGCTTATTTTTTCCAGGCACTGGTTCAGGTTTGCATTTTCTAGCTGTTCTTCCCAGTTTATTTCTGTGAAGTCCTGGTTTATTTGCTCCCAGTTTATCTGTTTATTATTGAAGTTGAATTTGCTGAAATCTCCTCCACCGGGAATCTGGACTGGTTTTGAATGTCTACTCCCCATGGTTGTCATAACTTCAATTAAGTTGTGATCTGAGTAACAGGTATTTGTAATCATTATGTTCCTGATCAATTCATCATTATTAGTGAAAATGAGGTCCAGCGTGTTCTCCTTCCTAGTTGGTTCTACTATTTGCTGGTTTAAGGCAAACCTGTCGCACAGCCGTAGCAGGTCATTTGCATGTGCCTGTTCATTTAGGCTACTTCCTGGTATTCTTTCTGATATTACTGTATTAGCCAGGTGCTTCCATTTCAGGTGCCGTAGGTTGAAGTCCCCAAGCAGGATGATGTTCGGAGCTGGATTTGTGAGGTTTTCCAAGCAGTGTTCTATTTTCATTAGTTGGTCTTTAAACTGCTGAGGGTTTGCCTCCGGTGACTTATATACAAGGACAATAACTACATTTAAAATCTCTATTTTGATTATCAGCGGTCACAGTGGTACCCTAGCTGGTTCCCAAGACTCCCTCATGGAGGACATCAAAATAATCCAAGAGCAAGGTGCAGTTTTAGGCCTCACCCTGAACCCTTCTAAGTGTGAAATAACATGTTCCAACCAGGGCCTTGTAGAGAGAATAGAGGGTCTTCTGCCAAATATCCATAAAACTAAACCTGAAGACAGCACACGCCTAGGAGCTCCCCTGGGGTTGAAAGCCATCGATGAGGTCCTTGATAAGAAAATCGCCGACCTTAAGAGGATGGATGGGAGGATTGAGGATATTGATGCTCATGATGCACTCTACCTCATCACCAGATGTCTGTCCCTCCCCAGGTTAACCTACTTTCTGAGGTGTTCACCATCCTACAGTAGCCAAAAACTAGGTGAGTATGACCGGTTACTGAAATCAATGCTAGAAAAAGCCCTCAACCTCTCTCTTGATGACCTACAGTGGAAACAAGCCTCTCTTCCCGTAAGACTTGGGGGCCTCGGAGTTCGAACAGCAACGCAAATCACTGTTCCAGCCTTCCTGTCCTCCTCAGTATCCGACGACCTTGAAGGAAATTCTACCAGCCTACTTACATCAGCTGGCAGGTGTAAACGATGCCAATTTTATACACTGTGCTACCGACTGGGCCTCTCGTGCAGGCCCTTCACCTCAACCACCATCCCCAAAAGCCCACAAGCAATCCAGCTGGGATGGCCCCATTGTAGACCAAGTTGCTGCAGAGTGCCTGGGTGCTGCAACAACACAACACGACATTGCTCGCCTCACAGCAGTAGCAGCCCCACATGCAGGGGATTTCCTGTTAGCAACCCCAATGTCGGAAACTGGCACGCGTCTCACACCACACGCCCTCCGAATTGCTGTGGCCCTCCACCTTGCTGCCCCAATCCACACCAGATATAGGTGTATTTGCGGCGAGGTGGTGGCTGACAGGTACGGCCACCATGGCCTACTCTGCCAAAGCCCAGGGGTCGCCCAGATAGTATCACTGTGAACCCCTGGAAGAATTGCAAGCAGTCGGTGTGGGACTACACATATGTATCAACCCTGGCTAACACCAACATTGACTTCAGTGTTGCACATTCAGGTGGCGCTGCCACTCACAGGGAATCAGCCAAATCCCGTAAGTACAGAGAACTGGATCACCACTACAATTTTGTCCCCATTGCTTCTGAAACATTCGGTGCCTCGGGTAGGAGTGCCACCAGTTTTTTGAAGTAACTTGGTTCTAGGCTAATTGAAACAGCAAAACACCCCAGAGCTTCCTGCTTCTTTATCCAGCGCCTCAGCGTCGCGATACAGAGGGGAAATGCACACTGCATTCAGGGTTCCTGCCCGCCATCTGAGGAGCTGGAGGAACTCGACAACTTATGATAATCAACTTTGTACCATGTATGTAACTCCTTTTTTGTGACAAAGCTTAAAATACATATATATATATATATATATATATATATATATATATATATATATATATATATATATATATATATATATATATATATATATATTATTAAATATGACCGAAAAAGTAAGATTAATAATTCTAACACGAATTTTCTCAATCTTTCGTACATTTCTTTTCACTGTTGGAGGTAATTAAAAAATCAATTCTCCAAAATTCATTTTTATTTCTAGTCTGACGCGACACTTGAGCGCGTTTCGTAAAACTTATTACATTTTCAAAGACTTTACACATACACAACTGAATAAAACTTACATATCTCCGATTTGTTTATATCTACATTTGAGTGAGGTGGATGGGGTGAGGTGGTATTTAATAGGGTATTAATTTTATCAACACAAGACAGAACACAAAACAATGGGTATTGAAATGGAAGTGATTGTAGAAAGCCTATTGGTCCATATTTCTTGATGCTTCTATATTGGAGCGGAGTCTTGAGGTGGGTAGAATATAGTTGTGCATTAATTGGCTGTTGATTGCTGGTGTTGACTTCTTGATGTGTAATGCCTCGCAAACGTCAAGCCGCCTGCTATCGCTGTATCTATCGATGATTTCTGTGTTGTTTACTAGGATTTCTCTGGCGATGGTTTGGTTGTGGGAAGAGATTATATGTTCCTTAATGGAGCCCTGTTGCTTATGCATCGTTAAACGCCTAGAAAGAGATGTTGTTGTCTTGCCTATATACTGGGTTTTTTGGAGCTTACAGTCCCCAAGTGGGCATTTGAAGGCATAGACGACGTTGGTCTCTTTCAAAGCGTTCTGCTTTGTGTCTGGAGAGTTTCTCATGAGTAGGCTGGCCGTTTTTCTGGTTTTATAGTAAATCGTCAGTTGTATCCTCTGATTTTTGTCTGTAGGGATAACGTTTCTATTAACTATATCTTTCAGGACCCTTTCCTCCGTTTTATGAGCTGTGGAAAAGAAGTTCCTGTAAAATAGTCTAATAAGGGGTATAGGTGTTGTGTTAGTTGTCTCTTCAGAGGTTGCATGGCGTTTCACTTTCCTTCTTATGATGTCTTCGACGAAACCATTGGGGAAGCCGTTGTTGACTTGGACCTGCCTTACCCTACAGAGTTCTTCGTCGACTTGCTTCCATTCTGAGCTGTGGCTGAGAGCACGGTCGATATATGCGTTAACAACACTCCTCTTGTACCTGTCTGGGCAGTCGCTGTTGGCATTTAGGCACATTCCTATGTTCGTTTCCTTAGTGTAGACTGCAGTGTGGAAACCTCCGCTCTTTTCCATGATTGTTACATCTAGAAAGAGCAGCTTCCCATCCTTTTCCATCTCGTAAGTGAAACGCAGCACGGAACTCTGCTCAAATGCCTCCTTCAGCTCCTGCAGATGTCTGACATCAGGTACCTGTGTAAAAATGTCGTCAACATACCTGCAGTATATGGCCGGTTTCAAGTTCATGTCGACTAAGACTTTTTGCTCGATGGTACCCATGTAGAAGTTTGCAAACAGGACACCTAGGGGAGAACCCATGGCGACCCCATCTACTTGCTTATACATGTGCCCATCCGGGCTCAAGAAGGGTGCCTCTTTAGTACAAGCTTGGAGTAGTTTCCTCAGAATATTTTCTGGTATGTCAAGAGGAGTACAGGCTGGATCACGATACACTCTGTCGGCTATCATCCCGATTGTCTCGTCCACAGGTACGTTGGTAAACAGCGATTCTACGTCCAACGAGGCTCTTATCCCTGTGGCCCGTGTGCCCCGCAGTAAGTCAACAAATTCCTTTGAAGACTTCAGGCTGAAGGCGCAAGGAACATAAGGAGTCAGCAGGCCGTTGAGTCGCTTCGCCAGTCTGTACGTGGGTGTGGGTATCTGGCTAATGATTGGCCGAAGTGGGTTTCCAGGCTTGTGTGTCTTGACATTTCCATACGCATATCCAGGTTTATATTCCCCAATGATCTTTGGCAGGTGGAGTCCGGATTTCTTGGCGTTCACAGTTTCGATCAGTTTGTTGACCTTTGCTTTCAATTCGGCTGTAGTGTCCTTCGTTACCCTTTGGAACTTAGTTTGGTCAGAGAGTATGAGGTTCATTTTCGCCAGATATTCGTCTTTTTTAAGAATGACATATATTGGCGACTTGTCACCTCTCCTGACAACTATCTCCTTGTTCTCACGAAGGCTTTTAGCTGCCGCTTTGAGCTCGGGGGACAGTATGGTGCTTCTGTAGTTGCCTCGATTCTTTCCTCCTTCTGCAATAAGTTCTGCTTGTAAGGTATCTTTGGTAGTGACCTTCTTTTGTGTCTCGAGGTCGAATATGTCGTCCAACAGAATTTCCAACTCTACTTTCCGGGCCATTTCACTTGGTCTGGACATAACATGACAGTTTATGCCCAGATTTAGGAGAGTGACTTGGTCCTCAGTGAGGTTAATTCCTGCAAGGTTCAGGAAGCCATCTCTTGGTCGTGGAATTGCCATAGGTCCTCCATATAATGTTGTTAGTTTCTTGATAATCCTTGTTTCAGTGCTGAGGTGATGTCGGTCTGTGAGGATGTCGAGGTGTTGTTCAATGCGGGTACGGATACTTTCGTCAATGTATAGACTAGAAATAAAAATGAATTTTGGAGAATTGATTTTTGAATTACCTCCAACAGTGAAAAGAAATGTACGAAAGATTGAGAAAATTCGTGTTAGAATTATTAATCTTACTTTTTCGGTCATTGTGAATATAAAAGGTGCAGGTGATAAAGATACATGGCAGGCGGCTTTAATATTTGCATTTCTATCTGAAACAATGAATTGTCAGAGATCATATATTTTGGGGAAGTAGTTTTCGTCGTGTTTATGCACGCTAAAATTGCTGCTGTCGGCGGTTGACTGGATATAAATGTGTTCGTTCATAGAGTGGTAGTTATAGTGTACACCGGTATACTCTGTGGCTGGTATACTCTGTGACTGGTGTACTCTGTGGCTGGTGTACTCTGTGTCTGGTGTACTCTGTGGCTGGTGTACTCTGTGGCTGGTATACTCTGTGACTGGTGTACTCTGTGGCTGGTATACTCTGTGGCTGGTGTACTCTGTGGCTGGTGTACTCTGTGGCTGGTGTACTCTGTGGCTGGTGTACTCTGTGGCTGGTGTACTCTGTGGCTGGTGTACTCTGTGGCTGGTGTACTCTGTGGCTGGTGTACTCTGTGGCTGGTGTACTCTGTGGCTGGTGTACTCTGTGGCTGGTGTACTCTGTGGCTGGTGTACTCTGTGGCTGGTGTACTCTGTGGCTGGTGTACTCTGTGGCTGGTATACTCTGTGACTGGTGTACTCTGTGACTGGTATACTCTGTGGCTAGTGTACTCTGTGACTGGTGTACTCTGTGGCTGGTGTACTCTGTGGCTGGTATACTCTGTGGCTGGTGTACTCTGTGGCTGGTATTCTCTGTGGCTGGTGTACTCTGTGGCTGGTGTACTCTGTGGCTGGTATACTCTGTGGCTGGTATACTCTGTGGCTGGTATACTCTGTGGCTGGTGTACTCTGCGGCTGGTGTACTCTGTGGCTGGTGTACTCTGTGGCTGGTGTACTCTGTGGCTGGTGTACTCTGTGGCTGGTGTACTCTGTGGCTGGTGTACTCTGTGGCTGGTGTACTCTGTGGCTGGTGTACTCTGTGGCTGGTGTACTCTGTGGCTGGTGTACTCTGTGGCTGGTGTACTCTGTGACTGGTGTACTCTGTGGCTGGTGTACTCTGTGGCTGGTGTACTCTGTGGCTGGTGTACTCTGTGGCTGGTGTACTCTGTGGCTGGTGTACTCTGTGGCTGGTGTACTCTGTGGCTGGTGTACTCTGTGGCTGGTGTACTCTGTGACTGGTGTACTCTGTGACTGGTGTACTCTGTGGCTCGTATACTCTGTGGCTCGTATACTCTGTGACTGGTATACTCTGTGGCTCGTATACTCTGTGGCTCGTATACTCTGTGGCTCGTATACTCTGTGGCTCGTATACTCTGTGGCTCGTATACTCTGTGGCTCGTATACTCTCGGTTGTCTAGTATACTTTACTCTCAATTAATTGTGAATTTATATATAAAAAGGTGAAAATATTTTCTTGTCATGGCGTTTCTGATTACCGGGGTTCGTGCCAACAAACTTGGTATTTATAAGGCGCTTCTCATAACTTACATTATATATATATATATATATATATATATATATATATATATATATATATATATATATATATATATATATATATATATATATATGTTGTACCTCGTAGCCAGAACGTCGTACTCGGCCTACTATGCAAGGCCCGATTTACCTAATAAGCCAAGTTTTCCTGAATTTATATATTTTTCTCATTTTTTTCTTATGAAAAAAAAAATCTGTCCATTTCATTATTTATAAGTTAATTTGATGACGTTTGAGTTAAAACTAATGTAGATATATGACTGAACCTAACCTAACCTAACCAACCTTACCTAACCTAACCAACCTAACCTAACCTAACCAACCTAACCTAACCAACCTTACCTAACCTAACCAACCTAACCTAACCTAACCTAACCTAACCTAACCTAACCAACCTTACCTAACCAACCTTACCTAACCTAACCAACCTTACCTAACCTAACCAACCTTACCTAACCTAACCAACCTAACCTAACCTAACCTAACCTAACCAACCTTACCTAACCTAACCAACCTTACCTAACCTAACCAACCTTACCTAACCTAACCAACCTTACCTAACCTAACCTAACCTAACCTAACCTAACCTAACCAACCTTACCTAACCTAACCAACCTTACCTAACCTAACCAACCTTACCTAACCTAACCAACCTTACCTAACCTAACCTAACCTAACCTAACCAACCTTACCTAACCTAACCAACCTTACCTAACCTAACCAACCTTACCTAACCTAACCTAACCTAACCTAACCTAACCAACCTTACCTAACCTAACCAACCTTACCTAACCTAACCAACCTTACCTAACCTAACCTAACTTATCTAAACCAACACAACTAAGTACATAATTTATGTTCCTAATATAATAATAATAAAAATAAACTAGTTGGAAACAATTTATTGAAAATAAAGAAAATCACTCGGCCTATTAGGCAAATCGGGCCTTGCATAGTAGGCCGAGAAGTGCGTTTTGGCTACTAGGTACGACATATATATATATATATCGTAAGTATAGTGAACTGGATCACCACTACAATTTTGTCCCCATTGCTTCTGAGACACTCGGCGCCTGGGGTAAAAGTGCTACCAGTTTTTTGAAGGAACTGGGTTCTAGGCTCATTGAAACAACAAGGGACCCAAGAGCTGCAAGCTTTCTTTTCCAGCGCCTCAGTGTGGCGATACAGAGGGGAAATGCGCACTGCATCCAGGGTTCCTGCCCGCCATCTGAGGAGCTGGAGGAACTCGACAACCTATGATAACCATCTTTGTAACCCATATGTAACTCCTTTTTTGTAACAAAGTTCAAATAAAGTAAATATATATGTGTACATACAAAAGAATGGGGGTGGTAGGAGAAGATAATATTAGTGTTCAGTGAGAAACCACAAGGTCTCCTCTGAATACTTTTTATTTTCTTCTCCGAGGCTATGGGTCCCCACATTGGCACCAGAGGTATATATATATATATATATATATATATATATATATATATATATATATATATATATATATATATATATATATGGAATTGTTTGTCTATATGCACACGCACGCAAACGCGCGTGCACACACAGACTGGCTCACAGTTGAAAACATGCGCTGCTACACACACACATATTAACGGAAATCGACCAAATTGACAAAGAGGAATTCCTGAAACAAACATCTTCAAGAACAAGAGGACACTAAGTCAAGCTAAGGAAACAAAGGTGCCGAAAAAATATAAGGAAGTTTTGTTTTGCAAACAGAGTAGTAGACGGTTGGCGTTAGTTAGGTGAGAAGGTGGTGGAGGCCAAGACCGTCAGTAGTTTCAAAGCGTTATATGACAGAGTGTCTTGGGAAGACGGGACACCACGAGCGTAGCTCTCATCCTGAAACTATACTTAGGTAATTACACACACACACACACACATTACATTACAGAAATGTAATTATTGATTGAATGTAATGAATTATTACAGAAAAGGGAGGACTACAGAAGGATAAGGGACTATCTGGGAGGAGTACAGTGGGAGGAAGTAATTAGAGGAAAAACAGTGCGAGATATGATGAACCAAGTCATACGGAAATGCCAGGAGGCTGAAGAGAGATTTATTCCAACAATAAAGGAAAAAAGCAGGAGGGAATATAATAACCCATGGTTTAATAGACAGTGTCAGGAAGCAAAGGTGAGAAGCAGGAGGGAGTGGAGGAAGTACAGAAGACAAAGAACAGAGGACAACAGGATTAGATGTAACAGAGCTAGGAACGATTACATTAACATTAGACGAGTATCGGAAAGAAATTATGAGAATGATATTGCAATTAAAGCGAGAAAGCAACCTAAATTACTACACAGTCATATAGGAAGGCAGATGTCGGTGAAAGACCAAGTGACAAGACTAAGGAAAACAGAGGGTCTATATACAGAAAGTGACAAGGAAATCTGCGAGGCACTGAATGCCAGTTTCCATGGAGCGTTCACTACCGAGCCTGAGCAGCTCCCATTGTTAGAACAGATTACCCTAGATGTAAGACTATCAGATATAAAGGTGACAGCAGAGGAGGTAATGAAACAGTTGATAACACTGGATGCAACTAAAGTGGTTGGACCAGACAAAGTATCACCGTGGATGCTAAAAGAGGCAGCACAGGCCCTCAGTGCGCCTATGGCAATGATCTTTAATGAGTCACTTATGTTGGGAGAATTGCCCAGTTGCTGGAAGAAGGCAAATGTCGTACCGATTTTCAAGAAAGGAGATAGGGAGGAGGCACTTAACTACAGACCCGTATCACTGACAAGCATTCTCTGCAAAAGACTTCAAAGAACAATTAGGCTAAGACTTGTTGCACACCTGGAGAACATTAGGTTTGTAAACAAATATCAACATGGGTTCTGGACAGAGAAATCATACCTAACAAACCTTTTGGAATTCTATGATAAAATTACAAGGATAAGGCAGGACAGAGAAGGTTGGGCAGACTGCATATTTCTAGACTGCCAACAGGGCTTTGATACATTACCGCATATGAGACTTTCTATTCAAACTTGAGAGGCAGGCGAGAGTAAGCGGAAAGGTCCTAGCATGGGTAAGGAACTACCTAACAGGAAGGAGCCAGAGGGTAATGGTAAGGGGCGAGAAGACGAACTGGCGAACAGTAACGAGAGGAGTACCTCAAGGATCGGTGCTGGGACCAATCCTCTTTATAATTTACGTAAATGATATGTTTACAGTAGTGGAATCCTACATGTCAATGTTCGCGGATGATGCAAAACTAATGAGAAGAGTTGTGGCATATGAGGATTGTAGGATCCTCCAAGAGGACCTGGACAGGTTGCAGAGATGGTCAGAGAAATGGCTACTGGAGTTCAACACGAGTAAATGTAAAGTTATGCAAATGGGATCAGGTGATAGGAGACCAATGGGACAGTAAACAATGAAGGGGAACTGCCTACCTGTGACGATGCGAGAAAGAGACCTGGGTGTGGACGTAACACCTAATCTATCTCCTGAGGCACATATAAATAGGATAACGACAGCAGCGTACTCTACACTGGCAAAAGTTAGAACATCATTCAGAAACCTAAGTAAGGAAGCATTTAGGGCGCTTTACACTGCCTACGTGAGACCGAGACCAGTCTTAGAGTATGCCGCCCCATCATGGCATCCTCACCTGAAGAAACACATAAGGAAACTGGAAAAGGTTCAGAAGTTTACGACGAATTACGAGGGATGGGATATGAAGGGTGCTTGAAGGAACTGAACCTTATGACACTAGAAAAAAAAGAAGGGAGAGAGGGGATATGATAGGAACGTATAAAATACTCAGTTGAATTGACAAAGTGGAAATAGATGAAATTTTCACACGTAATAGTAACAGAACGAGGGGACATGGATGGAAGCTGGAAACTCAGATGAGTCACAGAGATGTTAGAAAGTTTTCTTTTAGCGTGAGAGTAGTGGGAAAATGCTATGCACTTAAGGAACAGGTTGTGGAAGCAAATAGTATTCATAATTTTAAAACTAGATATGATAGGGAAATGGGACAGGAGTCATTGCTGTAAACAACCGATGCCCGAAAGGCGGGATCCAAGAGTCAATGCTACTCCAAGTCTCTCTCTCTCTCTCTCTCTCTCTCTCTCTCTTTCTCTCTCACCCCCTCCCACGCTCACCCCTCACACACACACACACACACCTCTCACCCCTCCCTCGCTCACCCCTCACACGCACACACACTACACACATTCACCAACTACACACACTCGCACACTACACACACAAACACACACACACACACACACACACACACACACACAGGCAATACTAAATATATATTATATAATATATAATTAATATATAATACTAACTTAATATAATTAACAGGCAATATTAACTTAATTGAGGCAAAACGTCTAAATGGGGATAGAAATGAAGAAGACAGAAATTCTTTTTTTTACAAAGTGACAGGGACTGGAAAGCTTGTGAAATGGTACATAAAAACAAAGCAACAAGATCAGTAGTGGAAGGGGGAGTAAAGAGCAAAGGAAAAGGGAACATGTTCCTGAAAATTGTATATACCAACATAGATGGAGTGAGGTCAAAAACTTTGGAGTTGCAAGATATAATCCAGCTTAGGGTCCCAGATATTGTTGCATTATCAGAAACGAAACTTGAAGGAAATATAATAAATGAAGTCATATTCCCAAGAGGCTACTCAGTTTGGAGACATGACAGGAAAACTAGGAAGGGAGGAGGAGTGGCTGTACTGGTGAAAAAACACCTGAAGGTAAAAGAGTTAATATTTGAAAACCCTCGAGATATTGACATAATGGCATTGCAGGTCTGGAATCAGGATGATAACCTGATAATTGTAAATGCCTACAGCCCACCAGCAAGCAACACGTGGACAAAGGAAGAACTGGATGACAAACGAGAGGGCCTCATAATGGTCATGAGAGATATTATTGTACAAGCAGATAAAGATAAATCACGACTGTTGATACTGGGGGACTTCAACTTTAGAGCAATAGACTGGGAGGCCTATGAAGCAAGAACGGAGGACTTTTGGACATGCAGATTTGTGAACCTCATTCTGGAGACATTCTTGTATCAACACATAAAGCAGGCCACAAGAATGAGGGAAGGAGATATACCGTCAGTACTGGATCTAGTATTAACCAGGAAAGAAGAAGAGATTTTTGACATCCAGTACCTTCCTCCCTTGGGAAAGAGTGATCACGTCCTGTTAGACATTAAATATGCTTTAAGATATCATCTAGAAGAAAATGGGGACATTGAAACAGTTGATAAACTCGATTTAAAGAGAGGCAACTATGGGGAACTTCGAAATTTTTTTAATGAGTGTAATTGGACAGAATTGTTGCTAGGCAGGGAAGTAAATGAAATGTATGCCAAATTTTTAAAACTATACGAGGAAGGCACACAAACATTCATACCAAAACAGAGATGCAGGACCAGAAAACAGGATTGGTTCGACAGAAATTGTGAGAGGGCAAGAGACCAAAAGACACAAAAATGGAATCAGTATAGGAAGAGGCCAAACCCCCAAACATACCAGCGATACAAAGATGCGAGAAACAATTATACAGCAGTAAGGAGAGAGGCAGAAAGAAATTTTGAAAAAGGGATTGCAGATAAATGTAAAACAGAACCGGGCCTATTCTACAAATTCATAAACAACAAATTGCAGGTAAAGGATAATATCCAATGGTTGAAAATGGGAAACAGATTCACGGAAAATGAAAAGGAAATGTGTGAAACATTAAATGAAAAGTTCCAAAGTGTGTTTGTACAAAATGAAATCTTCAGAGAACCAGACACAATAAGAATTCCAGAGAACAACATAGAGCGGATAGAGGTGTCTAGAGATGAAGTGGAAAATATGCTAAAGGAGCTCAGTAAGAACAAAGCAGCTGGCCCAGATGGTGTTTCACCATGGGTTCTGAGAGAATGTGCATCTGAGCTCAGCATTCCACTTCACCTGATCTTTCAGGCATCCCTGTGTACAGGAATCGTAGCAGACGTGTGGAAACAGGCTAACATAGTTCCAATCTACAAAAGTGGCAGCAGGGAAGACCCCCTCAATTATAGACCTGTATCATTGACAAGTGTAATAGTGAAAGTATTGGAAAAGCTAATCAAAACTAAATGGGTAGAACACCTGGAGAGAAATGATATAATATCAGACAGTATGGTTTTCGATCAGGAAGATCCTGTGTATCGAATTTACTCAGTTTCTATGATCGGGCCACAGAGATATTACAGGAAAGAGATGGCTGGGTTGACTGCATCTATCTGGACCTAAAAAAGGCTTTCGACAGAGTTCCACATAAGAGGTTGTTCTGGAAACTGGAAAATATTGGAGGGGTGACAGGTAAGCTTCTATCATGGATGAAAAATTTTCTGACTGATAGAAAAATGAGGGCAGTAATCAGAGGCAATGTATCTGAATGGAGAAATGTCACAAGTGGAGTACCACAGGGTTCAGTTCTTGCACCAGTGATGTTTATTGTGTACATAAATGATCTACCAGTTGGTATACAGAATTATATGAACATGTTTGCTGATGATGCTAAGATAATAGGAAGGATAAGAAATTTAGATGATTGTCATGCCCTTCAAGAAGACCTGGACAAAATAAGTATATGGAGCACCACCTGGCAAATGGAATTTAAGGTTAATAAATGTCATGTTATGGAATGTGGAATAGGAGAACATAGACCCCATACAACCTATATATTATGTGAGAAATCTTTAAAGAATTCTGATAAAGAAAGAGATCTAGGGGTGGTTCTAGATAGAAAACTATCACCTGAGGACCACATAAAGAATATTGTGCAAGGCGCCTATGCGATGCTTTCTAACTTCAGAATTGCATTTAAATACATGGATGGCGATATACTAAAGAAATTGTTCATGACTTTTGTTAGGCCAAAGCTAGAATATGCAGTTGTTGTGTGGTGCCCATATCTTAAGCAGCACATCAACAAACTGGAAAAGGTGCAAAGACATGCTACGAAGTGGCTCCCAGAACTGAAGGGCAAGAGCTACGAGGAGAGGTTGGAAGCATTAAATATGCCAAAACTAGAAGACAAGAAAAAGAGGTGATATGATCACTACGTACAAAATAGTAACAGGAATTGATAAAATCGACAGGGAAGGATTCCTGAGACCTGGCACTTCAAGAACAAGAGGTCATAGATTTAAACTAGCTAAAGACAGATGCCGAAGAAATATAAGAAAATTCACCTTCGCAAATAGAGTGGTAGACGGTTGGAACAAGTTAAGTGAGAAGGTGGTGGAGGCCAAGACCGTCAGTAGTTTCAAAGCGTTATATGACAAAGAGTGCTGGGAAGACGGGACACCACGAGCGTAGCTCTCATCCTGTAACTACACTTAGGTAATTACACTTAGGTAATTACACAGGTCTAGCAGGATGGTAAGGAAACAGACCAAAGTTGGTGGAGAGGAACAGGAAGACTCATACATGGAGTTTATTGCTCAGACCTGGAGGGAACTCAGGGGAGGAAATGAAGGAAACTATATGTAAGCTGCAGATAGAACTAAGAGCAGCGCAAGAGGAGATAAAAAAACTAAAAACAGGCCCTCCTCAGACTCTGGCCAGGTACCAGGAGATGTAGCACTGGCAGGGACCCCCTACAATAGTTGCCACCTTTGCTGAAATACTGAAGAGCCCAGATGCCATGTCCACAGTCAAGGAAGTTGTAATGAAAGCAGTAACCTCACAGGAAGCAGCAAGATGCACAAGCCAGCTAATGGAAAGGAAAGAGAGCTGTAGTAGTGATAGGTGTGAAGGAACAAGAAGGCACCACAAGGGAAGAATGGAGAACTAGGGACAAAGCTGCAGTGGCAGGGATATTAAAGGAGATAGGAATGAAAGGGGCTGAACAGTTTTAACATAGAACAGTTTTTCCGGATTGGCCAGTACAACAGACAAAAAGAGATTGATCAAGGTAGTATTCAAGAACGAGGCCACCAAAGAGGACATACTAGTAAAGAAGAGCAAACTGAAAATTGCAAGGAATTACAGAGAGGTATACCTTCAGAGGGATATGACCAGGGACGAGATAATAAGGGCAGCAGATGCAAGGAAAAGGTGCAGGGAGAGGGAAGGGAGCCAGGGATCAGCCTCCATCCCAGAATTCTCAGAGGGGAGTGGGAAACCCCAACGTAACAGTTAAGGAACCCCATAAGGAAATGCAACACCCCCAGCCCACCACCCCATAGCACCGCCCCCCTGCACCCCAGCTCAAATTCCTCCTTGCCCCTACACAATGCTCACCATATACCCAAATTCTCCCTCCCCCCTTACCCCGACTATCCCCTACCTTCCCATCCTCTGGTCTTCTTCCTGCCACAAGCAGGCCCAGGCAAGACCTAGGCCCTCCATTCCCCCCCCCCCGCCACCCCCCCCCCAAACCCCTGTTAACTACACCACAGGAGGGCATGCCCTCACCCCAAGCAATCCCTGCCCCCAACCTCAAGCATTCCTTGCCCCCCCCCCCCACCCTCAGGACTTCATCCAGTCCCAAACAGGCCTGGTCTGGACTTAAGCCATTTATTCCCCTCCTCACCTCCCCCTGAACCCCTGGCAACTTCCCTACAGGAGGAGGAGCCTACCCAAGTAGAAATGCCCATGGATCAACTTCCTACACTTGTAGGGAGGGAGGGTAAAAATGGATATAGGAAAGTGAGATTCAAGGTAATGTAGTCAAACATCGATGAGATTAACAATAAGGCAAGAGAACTGCCGGAAAGGGTGCAGGAAGAAAACCCTGATGTAATAGGACTAACAGAAACAAAATTGTCAGGAGTCATAACTGATGCTGTGTTTCCAAAGGACTACTATATAGTAAGGAAAGAGAGGGAAGGGAGAGGAGGTGGAGGAGTGGCCCTACTGATAAGGAAGGACTGGAGCTTTTGTCGGAAAATCCGACACCATTTAATATATCATACAGATAATAGCTGTATTGTATAAACAAGTTACCCATAGAAAACGTAACTTGTAGTGGAATTACCGTCTAAAGAAAACGGGATATCATCACCACATACCATTATAAATTCACCAGCTATTCTGCTGGGAATTATTCTTAAATACATTAGTCTTTGGACTTTACCATCATAAAAACATCTTATATAAATTAACTTAATTATCAATATTAAAGTAGAGTAAATGTGACCCTTCTATCACGTTCTGAAATCTGGACAATGTAAGCCAGGCGTCAGAGGGAGGAAGGAGGGCAGCCATTGTTTATATGAGACCAGAGGCTCACACGGGAGCAAATTCGGCTCCTGTTAAATTTACTTGGACGTAGTGTTATGGAACCCAAAGGTGTACCATTGTCAACACGCTGTCTACAAATACAAGTTAAGTGTCTATCCGAAACCCGTTTATCATTCATTTATGGCCATTAATGTCAGGATATAGGGTTAGCCGGTTAGAACGCGAAATCGCCTCATACTAAAGGTAATTAAGCCAGGTCTTTAATGTTCCATGTACTGTATAGTGTTTTCTCTGATATAGCTTGTCATATATAGGATTCTGGCTTCACAGCTAGCGCACTTTTGACAGGTCAAGACGAGGATGCAAGATTTGTGCACCAGTTACTGGGTGATATGGAAGCTACCTCAAAGAGGATAATTTGGTGTCTACACCCTAGTTATACCTGGTGGACTAACCTGCTGTACTATAAGATAAGGAACCTTTTCAATGTATGTAGTTACTGTAGTTTGATTGGCTGCATATATATAAATTTAATAAACCCCCCTAATGTGTAGAGGATCGATTTGTGAGATTAAGAGATTATTGCAGAAATACAGTCCACTTATCATTATACAAATTGCTATCGAAGTATATAAATTAACGTAAATATAAATTCATATAAATTAAATAAATATAAATCTCACAGGTCGGTTCCCACATTATTTGGACCTTCGGAACCGGAATATTTGGTCCTTTGAACCCACATTTGGTCATCTTAGTACCGGATGAACCAGTTAACCAGTGGATTCATTAAATATACTAGTGCAGTGTTATTTAAACAAAGCCAGCCAGTCAAAGACAGCGGCGAAGCCTCGTGGGAGCTCAGGAGCCTCCCTCAACTGAGTTCAGCTTCGTCAGCGGTTTCATGCACACCCACAGATATTTGGTGGCGTGTTATTTCGTGAAATGACAGCGCTAATATTGAAACCAGCCAAATTAGTGACTGTGTCGCGAGATTGTTCACGGATTTCGTGGTGTTACATTTCGCGAGAGATTATCTACGAATTTTGTGGAGTTTATTTTGCGAGGTCACTAATAATATTTAATACTTCTTGATAATATTAGAAGTTTTATAGAGGCTAATTAAGAGGCTATTATTAATAATTGTGTATATTATTTCTCCAAAATAGAGAATTATTTAATATATATTGCACTAGTGATCACAGTATAATATTTACTAATTGCCAACCCACAACATGGTAGGATAAAACCATTGACTAGTTGAACTATTATCGTTCATCCTAGTCCCATTATTACCATAGTCAGTTGTACTATATTGATCAACCTAACACCATTAATGAATGGTGCTGACTCTATTTTGGGTGTAATTTTTATCAACTCGAGTTGAGTTGTGTATATATAATAATTTACTTATGATCATTACACCTTTGAGTGATTAATTAGTGTCTCTACCATCCTAGGGTGATATAGAAGAGCTAACCTAAAGGTACTTCCAGTGACACTGGTTTATCACTCAAATCATTAGTGTGTATGATTGTATATATATAATGTGTATTAATTTTAAGTGCTAACCTCTAGTAGAGGTAGGATTATTGCCTAGTGAGTGCAGAATTTACCCTAGGCTACCATTAGAGCTTGTTCAGTATTATGAGCAGCCCAAGTACAAGCCCCACAAGGCTTCACCAACGAGCCAGTATGGATAATGCAGGGAGAATGAAAAGAACCCTTGCAGGTCTTAAAGGCCACTTAACAAGACAGATCAAGAAATGTGAAGATTTGTCACAACAATCTCAAGTTGATTATGCTGACCTGGAAAGCTATTATCAAGCAGCTGCAGGTAAATTTGAGCAAATCAAATGTCAAATAGCAACATATGTGGCTGAACTTGCCAACACCAATTTATCAGAAACAGAAATAGACGACATTATGGTTGATCTTGCGAATTATGAAGATCACACTCAGGCCACGTTACAGCCTTATGTCAAATTAATTGCCCAGAACAAGGCAACAGCAACAACAACAGCAGTTGCATCTAATACGAGTCAAGCAGAAGCTCGACTCCCTCCAATTAATTTACCCACTTTCTCAGGAAAAGATGAGGAAGATTGGGACGAATTTTGGAACAAATTCGTTGACCTTGTAGACTCAAAACAATCTTTACCAAAGAGTAGTAAATTCTCTTATTTGCAAGGCCAATTATCAGGTGAGGCTAAAACAGTAGTATCCCATCTGAGATTAACTAATGACGGCTATGATCTGGCAGTAAAACTCCTCAAGGATAATTATGCTGATCCAGAAGTAAGAACATCACATTTAGTTCATGAGCTGTTGCATTTACCCCCACCGGAGGCTTCAGCTGATTCACTCCAAGTCTTCAAGCTGGAGGTAGAATCATTGATCAATGCCCTCAGCCTGACAGCAGATACAAACGGGGCTGAGTGGGTCTTGAAAATAATTGTCCAGGAGAAAATACCTAGGGACATATTGAGACAAATGAGTGCTCATTACAATAAAAGCATCTTATCTATGAATGAAATATCTGAAGGTTTAAAGTCAGTAGTTCATCAATTACGAACACATGACAAATTAAAACCACCAAGTAAACCCTCAGAAACCAATAATAGTAAACCACAGAGTACCAAAGGTACTCCAAATCAATCTAGACAATATAATTCAACACCAAAGTGGAACAGTGGCAGTGTGGGCGTATATGCAGTGGGACCCTCCAAGCCTATAGTTACTGTGTCACCCAAGAACGTGACACCAAAGGGTACTGGAAGCTATGGAACATGTTTGTTCTGCAATGAGAAACATTCAATGTACCACTGCTCTAATTTTCCTGATAGTGACGCCCGTGTTGAGCGACTCAAAGATTTGCAACATTGCACGAGGTGCCTCAGGAAACATAACATCAAGGACTGTGATACCCAATTACACACCTGTAATAGGTGTAACAAAGGTCAGCACCATGCAGCATTATGCAGAGACACCAAAACAACGTCTCCAAACCCCAAGGTGGAAGATAGCATTCCCACCACAGTACAGTACTGCAAGGTGCAACAAACAAAGAGTGTCCAATCGGCAAAGTCTAA
Source organism: Procambarus clarkii (assembly GCF_040958095.1). NCBI lineage: Eukaryota > Metazoa > Arthropoda > Malacostraca > Decapoda > Cambaridae > Procambarus > Procambarus clarkii. The sequence continues at coordinate 30,301,173 of NC_091211.1, read as the reverse complement.
AGGTAATACGACTTTGCCTACTGCCCAAATTACCATCCTGAATAAGAGGGCCAAGGTCCATACCCGAGGGTTGTTTGACCAAGGATCCCAGAGAACATATATCACTAAAAAGTTGGCAGATGAATTACAATTAAGGCCTGTAGCCCAGATGTCATTCAACATCTCAGGGTTTGTAACAGATGCAGGACCTCAAGTCTACCAGGTGGTACAACCATCAGTACGCTTAGGCAGGTACGTCTGTCGAGTACAAGCCATTGTGGTGGACAAAATACCAGTAGACCTACAAGTTCAAGGTCTGAGAGCAACAGCCAAATTCCTGAGAAATAGAGGAATAAAATTGGCAGATAATATTAAGTCTGATCACCTCACTGACTTCGGTCTCCTTGTAGGGACAGACTATTGTCATCGATTCATCGGTAGCCCTACTAAATATCAGGGTATAACCATGTTAAACTCTGCAGGAGGTAAATTACTCTCAGGCCCAGTATCAAGCCTGAGGAGACCTATGCCTGCAGATAAACAATACCAATAGAATCTGAATTTGTCAGCTGATTATATTTCTCCAGTAGCATTATACTAAGGAGATTACAGCTGACTATAGTAACAGAGGTTGATGTTAGTATCATCATTTAAAGCTGGAGATGAGTTCATGAGGCCTCAGTGGCAAATCAGTGAACAGTAGCTTAAGCAGCTACAAGTCACTGCGACCAATGTCACTGAACCCACTGCAGTCTCAGAACCATACTTTACTTTAATGATGAGCTATTCAATCTTCTGAATCAATTAACTAAATTAAAACCCCAATAAATCTGATGACTGATTTGATACATTTATTATTTAATCAAGATGTATTCCATGGGTCTCAGTGTTTATATATCAGTGACTAGTTACCTGAAGAAACTTCAAGTTATATCTAATGTCACTGATCTCACTGCAGTCCCTGAATCATACTTGACTGTAGTACTTGATCACATCCAGTCTTCTGGGTTAAATAATATGTAATAAGGCTTGAATATTAGCCTTTCAAGAGTTGACAGGGAAATGAAATCGCATTAGACTTCTAACCCCTGCAACTATAGTACGGGACATCCGTCCTGTACGAACAGACGCACAAATGTGTGCTTACTAACTACTAACATCAAATTAATCTAATAATCCGAAGGAGGAGTATCGGTGTTCGTCTGTTCTAAATAGGACTTCGACCCGTGAGCAGCCCCCTGGGGAATTATGTCGGAAAATCCGACACCATTTAATATATCATACAGATAATAGCTGTATTGTATAAACAAGTTACCCATAGAAAACGTAACTTGTAGTGGAATTACCGTCTAAAGAAAACGGGATATCATCACCACATACCATTATAAATTCACCAGCTATTCTGCTGGGAATTATTCTTAAATACATTAGTCTTTGGACTTTACCATCATAAAAACATCTTATATAAATTAACTTAATTATCAATATTAAAGTAGAGTAAATGTGACCCTTCTATCACGTTCTGAAATCTGGACAATGTAAGCCAGGCGTCAGAGGGAGGAAGGAGGGCAGCCATTGTTTATATGAGACCAGAGGCTCACACGGGAGCAAATTCGGCTCCTGTTAAATTTACTTGGACGTAGTGTTATGGAACCCAAAGGTGTACCATTGTCAACACGCTGTCTACAAATACAAGTTAAGTGTCTATCCGAAACCCGTTTATCATTCATTTATGGCCATTAATGTCAGGATATAGGGTTAGCCGGTTAGAACGCGAAATCGCCTCATACTAAAGGTAATTAAGCCAGGTCTTTAATGTTCCATGTACTGTATAGTGTTTTCTCTGATATAGCTTGTCATATATAGGATTCTGGCTTCACAGCTAGCGCACTTTTGACAGGTCAAGACGAGGATGCAAGATTTGTGCACCAGTTACTGGGTGATATGGAAGCTACCTCAAAGAGGATAATTTGGTGTCTACACCCTAGTTATACCTGGTGGACTAACCTGCTGTACTATAAGATAAGGAACCTTTTCAATGTATGTAGTTACTGTAGTTTGATTGGCTGCATATATATAAATTTAATAAACCCCCCTAATGTGTAGAGGATCGATTTGTGAGATTAAGAGATTATTGCAGAAATACAGTCCACTTATCATTATACAAATTGCTATCGAAGTATATAAATTAACGTAAATATAAATTCATATAAATTAAATAAATATAAATCTCACAGGTCGGTTCCCACATTATTTGGACCTTCGGAACCGGAATATTTGGTCCTTTGAACCCATAGCTTTGAGGAGATGGATATTCTGGACTGTGACGGATTCAGAGATTACATAACAGGAACTATGATAATGGGTGGACTGAAGATAATAATAATAATAATAATAATGTTTATTTAGGTAAGGTACAAACATACAAGAGATTTTACAAAGTTTGTTGGATTAATAGATAGAGCTAGTACATACAATGCCTAAAGCCACTATTACGCAAAGCGTTTCGGGCAGGAAATGACAGTCATTTACAACCCTCCCCTAAATGACAGAAGACCCAGACAGGAGTTTGATAGGAACAACATGGCAACCATTAATATAATAGAGAGAGCAGCTTCAGTTGCCTGCAGGAATGGCTCAAGACTCTTAATCATGGGTGATTTCAACCATGGAAAGATAGACTGGGAGAATGGGGGACCCACATGGTGGTGCAGATACATGGAGAGCTAAACTCTTGGAATTGGCAACAAGGAACTATCTGAGCCAACATGTCAGGGAACCCACAAGAGTGAGAGGGAATGACGAACCAGCTAGACTCTACCTAATATTCACCTTAAATGAGTCAGAAATAATGCAAGTCAAAGTTGAAGCCTCCATCGGAATAGTGACCACAGTGTATTGACATTTGAGTATCTGGTGGAGGTAGGGATAACCTATCCAAGGATGGAATTGGAAGAGAAAATATTCAATTACAGAAGAGGGAAATATGACGAGATGAGGACCTTCCCAATAGGAATACCATGGGAAACAGAAGTCAGAGATAAGACTGTACAGGATATGATGGACTATGTCACCCAGAAGTGCCAGGAAGCTGCAGACAGGTTTATCCCGGCCCAAAAGGAGAAAAATGAAAAACAACAAAAGAATCCATGATTCAATCAGGAATGTACGGTAGCGAAGCAATTGAGTACAAGAACACGGATGAACTGAAGGAATAACAGAACACCAGAGAGCAGGGAGAGATACCAGAGGGCCAGGAATGAGTACCTCAGAGTGAGGAGAGAAGCAGAGAGACAGTATGAAAATGACATCGCGAGTAAAGCCAAGACCCAACCAAAGCTGCTCCACAGTCACATCAGGAGGAAAACAGCAGTGAAGGAACAAGTGATGAAACTGAGAAAAGGAGAGAACAGATACACATTGAATGGCAAGGTGTGTGAAGAACTCAACAAGAGATTCCAGGAGGTCTTCACAATAGAGAAAGGAGAAGCCCATGTACTAAGAGAGGAGGCGGCAAACCAAGCAACCTTGGAGGAATTTGACCTCACAAGTGATGAAGTCAAAAGGAATCTGTTGGAGCTGAATGTGACAAAGGCTGTTGGGCCTGACAGAATTTCACCATGGATACTAAAAGAGGGTGCAGAAGCACTAAGTGTGCCACTCTCTATGGTGTATAACAGGTCACTGGAAACAGGAGACCTACCGGAAAGTTGGAAGACAGCTAATGTGGTCCCAATATACAAAAAGGGTGACAGGTAAGAGGCACTGAACTACAGGCCAGTTTCCCTAATTTGTATACCATGCAAGGTGATGGAGAAGATCGTGAGGAAAAGGCTCGTAGAGCATCTGGAGGGAAACAGCTTTGTAACCAGCCCGTCCTCCAAAAATGGGGAGGTAAATGCACAGAGCCCCATAAGTGCAATTATGTACTATGTATAACAGTTAAGAATTGTACTTATTTACACTAAGTATTAAATCGTACTCCCAAATATATTGTGAATATTTGAGTTTACCTCAAAAGCCGAATAGAAAACCACGACCTAACCTAACCGTCTTAGTTTGTGAAGATAAGAATTTTATTGCTTCTTAATTATAACTACAACTTAACCCATAGCTATATTAATATTACAGTTTTATAAAGCAAATAAAACAAAACTAAAATATTTCAATAAATTGTAAAGTAAAATTTCAAATTTTGTATAAAATCTCTATTGTTTAATAAAAGTGAAAAAGAAAATCCTAATATTTAAAACTTGTTTATAGCAACTGAGCTCTAAAATTTCATCTTAAAATTTTAAGTGTCCTAACAGAAAACGAGAAGATTTAAAACGGGGGAGGGGATTGGGTAAATGTAACGGCCCCATAAGTGCAATTATGTACTATGTAAAACAGTCATGAAATGCACTTATTACACTTAGTATTAAAACGTACTGTCAATTCGGAGGATGGGTTGTTGTAACACACCAACATGGGTTCAGAGAGGGTAAATCATGCCTCACAGGCTTAATAAAATTAAAAAACCAGGCGACAAAAATTAAGCAAGAAAGAGAAGGGTGGGCAGACTGCCTTTTCATGTACATCCAGAGAGCTTTTGACGCAGCACCCGTTAAAAGGCTGTTACACAAATTGGAGTAACAGGCAGGAGTAAAGGGAAGGTGCTCCAGTGGATAAGGGAGTATCTAAGCAACAGGAAACAGCGAGTAACTGTGAGGGGGAGACATCAGAGTGGCGAGATGTCACCAGCGGAGTCCCACAGGGCTCAGTACTTGGACCCATCCTGTTTCTAATATATGTAAACGATCTTCCAGAGATACAGACTCATTCCTGTCAATGTTTGCTGATGATGCAAAAGTTATAAGAAGAATCAAGACAGATGAAAAGACTACAGGATGACCTGGACAAACTGGAGAAATGGTCTAGAAAATGGCTATTAAAGTTTAACTCGGGAAAGTGTAAAATAATGAAATTAAGCAAAGGGAGTAGAAGGCTGAACAGAAGGTACCATCTGGGAGGTGAAATCCTGCAAGAATTAAAGAGAGAGGAAGATCTGGGTGTTGATATCACACCGAACCTGATATTGATATTCCTGAACCTGATATTTTGGTTGATATCACCCTCAGAAGCCCACATCAAAAGGATATCATCAGCGGCATATGCTAGACTGGCCAACATAAGAACTGCCTTCAGAAACTTGTGTAAGGAATCGATCAGGACCTTGTATACCACTTATGTCAGACCAATCTTGGAGTATGCAGCTCCAGCCTGGAGTCTATACCTAGTTAAATGCAAGACAAAGCTAGAGAAGATTCAGAGTTATGTCACCAGACTCGTCCCGGAACTGAGAGGTATGAGCTGCAAGGAAAGGCTAAGAGAGCTAAACCTCACGGGCCTGGAAGACAGAAGAGTAATGGGAGACATGATAACCACCTTCAAAATTCTCAGAGGAATTGATAGGGACAAAGACAAACTATTTAACATGGGTGGTACACGCAGATGGGAACACAAGTGGAAGCCGAGTACCCAAATGAGGCACAGAGACATTAGAAAGAGTTTTTTTCTGTGTCAGAGTAGTTAAAAGATGGAATGTATTAGGCAGTGATGTGGTGGAGGCTGACTCCATACACAGTTTCAAGTGTAGATATGATAGAGCCCAGTAGGCTCAGGAACCTGTACACCTGTTGATTGACAGTTGAGAGGCGGGACCATCAAATTTCAACTCCAGCAAGCACAACTTGGTGTGTACAACTAGGTGAATACACACACACACACGCACGCATGCACGCACACACACACAAACACACACAAACACACACACACAGGGGGGCCTCGTAGCCTGGTGGATAGCGCGCAGGATTCGTAATTCTGTGGCGCGGGTTCGATTCCCGCACGAGGCAGAAACAAATGGGCAAAGTTTCTTTCACCCTGAATGCCCCTGTTACCTAGCAGTAAATAGGTACCTGGGAGTTAGTCAGCTGTCACGGGCTGCTTCCTGGGGTGTGTGTGTGTGGTGTGGAGAAAAAAAAAAAAAAAAAAAAAAAGTAGTTAGTAAACAGTTGATTGACAGTTGAGAGGCGGGCCGAAAGAGCAAAGCTCAACCCCCGTAAAAACACAACTAGTAAACACACACACACACACACACACACACACACACACACACACACACACACACACACACACACACACACAAACACACACACACACACAAACACATATTCCTACACACAAATCCATCACTATATTAACCATAAAAAGAACTATATGAATCCGAAAAAGGAGAGGTTCAGAGCCATGTACGTCAGACCAGCTCTAGAATATGCAGCACCAACACAAAGTTCTTGTCTCAAACTCAACATGAAGTTCGAGAAACTTCAGAAGAATGCCACCGGACTAATCCCAGAGCTGAGAGGATTGAGTTACGAGGAGAGACTAAAGGAATTACATCTAACGTCACCGGATAAGAGAAGAACCAGAGAGGAGACATGATCACCACATGCAAAATTCTCAAGATGATTGAGAGGATAGACAAAGATGAATGGTGCTTGAGCGCGAGAAAACTCACAGAAATTAGTACCAAGAAAAGGTATAAATATATTGAGAGGTTAAGCAACTGGACACCCCACAGAACCCCCTCCCCCCCACAAGAACCCCCTCCCCCCCACAAGAACCCCCTCCCCCCCCCACAAGAACCCCCTCCCCCCTACAAGAACCCCCTCCCCCCTACAAGAACCCCCCTACAAGAACCCCCCTCCCCCCCACAAGAACCCCCCTCCCCCCCACAAGAACCCCCTCCCCCCCACAAGAACCCCCCCACAAGAACCCCCTCCCCCCCAAGAACCCCCTCCCCCCCACAAGAACCACCTCCCCCCCACAAGAACCCCCTCCCCCCCACAAGAACCCCCTCCCCCCCATAAGAACCACCTCTCCCCACAAGAACCCCCTCCCCCCCCACAAGAACCCCCTCCCCCCACAAGAACCCCCTCCCCCCCACAAGAACCCCCTCCCCCCATAAGAACCACCTCTCCCCACAAGAACCCCCTCCCCCCCACAAGAACCCCCTCCCCCCCACAAGAACCCCCTCCCCCCACAAGAACCCCCTCCCCCCATAAGAACCACCTCTCCCCACAAGAACCACCTCTCCCCACAAGAACCCCCTCCCCCCCACAAGAACCCCCTCCCCCCACAAGAACCCCCTCCCCCCCACAAGAACCCCCTCCCCCCACAAGAACCCCCTCCCCCCCCCACAAGAACCCCCTCCCCCCCACAAGAACCCCCTCCCCCCACAAGAACCCCCTCCCCCCCATAAGAACCACCTCCCCCCCACAAGAACCACCTCCCCCCCACAAGAACCCCCTCCCCCCCACAAGAACCACCTCCCCCCCACAAGAACCCCCTCCCCCCCACAAGAACCACCTCCCCCCCACAAGAACCACCTCCCCCCCACAAGAACCACCTCCCCCCCCACAAGAACCACCTCCCCCCCACAAGAACCACCTCCCCCCCACAAGAACCACCTCCCCCCACACAAGAACCCCCTCCCCCCCACAAGAACCCCCTCCCCCCCACAAGAACCACCCACCTACAACCTTCCCACAACAATTAGAGCGAAGAAATGCGTTATTTGCGCGCGGGTTCTACGCACTCCGCTAAATATTCTAACGAAGGTCATATGGATATTTATATAAACATTAAAGATGTTTTTTCTTCAACGTCCGAGATAAGATATTCTTGTATTGAACTTACGGCCTAAGAATGTACTTGTAGCCTAAGAATGTACTTGTAGCCTAAGAATGTACTTGTAGCCTAAGAATGTACTTGTAGCCTAAGAATGTACTTGTAGCCTAAGAATGTACTTGTAGCCTAAGAATGTACTTGTAGCCTAAGAATGTACTTGTAGCCTAAGAATGTACTTGTAGCCTAAGAATGTACTTGTAGCCTAAGAATGTACTTGTAGCCTAAGAATGTACTTGTAGCCTAAGAATGTACTTGTAGCCTAAGAATGTACTTGTAGCCTAAGAATGTACTTGTAGCCTAAGAATGTACTTGTAGCCTAAGAATGTACTTGTAGCCTAAGAATGTACTTGTATTAGGAACTTGTTCTTTTTCAAAGTATATAATAAATAGGTATTTATATTCAGGTGTAGTGGTGCCTGACAGGTGGTGTAGTGGTGCCTGACAGGTGGTGTAGTGGTGCCTGACAGGTGGTGTAGTGGTGCCTGACAGGTGGTGTAGTGGTGCCTGACAGGTGGTGTAGTGGTGCCTGACAGGTGGTGTAGTGGTGCCTGACAGGTGGTGTAGTGGCGCCTGACAGGTGGTGTAGTGGTGCCTGACAGGTGGTGTAGTGGTGCCTGACAGGTGGTGTAGTGGTGCCTGACAGGTGGTGTAGTGGTGCCTGACAGGTGGTGTAGTGGTGCCTGACAGGTGGTGTAGTGGTGCCTGACAGGTGGTGTAGTGGTGCCTGACAGGTGGTGTAGTGGTGCCTGACAGGTGGTGTAGTGGTGCCTGACAGGTGGTGTAGTGGTGCCTGACAGGTGGTGTAGTGGTGCCTGACAGGTGGTGTAGTGGTGCCTGACAGGTGGTGTAGTGGTGCCTGACAGGTGGTGTAGTGGTGCCTGACAGGTGGTGTAGTGGTGCCTGACAGGTGGTGTAGTGGTGCCTGACAGGTGGTGTAGTGGTGCCTGACAGGTGGTGTAGTGGTGCCTGACAGGTGGTGTAGTGGTGCCTGACAGGTGGTGTAGTGGTGCCTGACAGGTGGTGTAGTGGTGCCTGACAGGTGGTGTAGTGGTGCCTGACAGGTGGTGTAGTGGTGCCTGACAGGTGGTGTAGTGGTGCCTGACAGGTGTAGTGGTGCCTGACAGGTGGTGTAGTGGTGCCTGACAGGTGGTGTAGTGGCGCCTGACAGGTGGTGTAGTGGCGCCTGACAGGTGGTGTAGTGGTGCCTGACAGGTGGTGTAGTGGTGCCTGACAGGTGGTGTAGTGGTGCCTGACAGGTGGTGTAGTGGTGCCTGACAGGTGGTGTAGTGGTGCCTGACAGGTGGTGTAGTGGTGCCTGACAGGTGGTGTAGTGGTGCCTGACAGGTGGTATAGTGGTGCCTGGTGCCCCAACCTGTCTCTAGCCAGCTGGTGAATATATTAACTCGTCTCTTCAGCTATTTCCTTGACGTGATCGGCTTAGACTAATCCCCGGAGGTGGAGTGAACAACAACAATTTAAAACCTATTTGACTGATTTACCCAAAATTGGAAGTGTTTTAATGATCCAAAATACATTCAAACATGCATAGAGTCTACTTCACTCAGGATCCACAGCCATACATATGTATGAATACCGAGTATTCTCAGCATAATGTATTAGAGATTTGCTTACACATACTGCCAGTGCTTCGAAACTCAAGGAAAAATGTATTTTCGCATGATTTAGTTAATATGTGTGTGGATTGTGAAGTGTGTGGTTCACCATTAACTCGTGTATGGCTCACTATTAAATGGTGTTTGGGTCACCATTACAAGGTTCATGATTCTCTAGCAAATGTTTGATTACCCAGTCAACTGTGAATAGTTGACCAAGAAATGGTGAATTGTTTACTACTCAAACCACTATTCCAATTAAGCCACATCCTCACTATTCTCATCATCTGGACTATTTGTCCTTCAGTCTGGCTGTCAACAGACCTGATTAACGGGCACTGAAGCTAAATTTAACAGCCACAGAAATACCAATTCGGATTTAGGCAGAGCGGAGCGCCATCAGAAAATAGCTTGATTAGTTTTCAGATATTTAAAAACATTTTTATTATTCCTGAATGTGCGATGTTTTAATTTGTTTGGCTGCAGTTATACTCCCTCGTCATCACAGACGCGGCCCATGAAATAACACACATTGCGAATAACAGTCATCGATAGGATGAATTGAAGGTTTGGTTTTGTCTAGATGGATGAGTCTCATCCAGGGAGGAGTGGCTCATCCAGGGAGAAGTGGCTCATCCAGGGAGATGTGGCTCATCCAGGGAGATGTGGCTCATCCAGGGAGATGTGGCTCATCCAGGGAGATGTGGCTCTGTTTAGTGTGTGTACAGGTAAGAGTGTCATCTTGGTAGTGTGTAGGTGATTAGTGTGTGTAGAGGTAAGAGTGTCATCTTGGTAGTGTGTAGGTGATTAGTGTGTGTACAGGTAAGAGTGCCATCTTGGTAGTGTGTAGGTGATTAGTGTGTGTACAGGTAAGAGTGCCATCTTGGTAGTGTGTAGGTGATTAGTGTGTGTACAGGTAAGAGTGCCATCTTGGTAGTGTGTAGGTGATTAGTGTGTGTACAGGTAAGAGTGCCATCTTGGAAGTGTGTAGGTGATTAGTGTGTGTACACATGGCAGTCCAAGTCATTTTATATATATTTTTTTGCAATTAAATTTTCGGCTAAAGACAAAAGAATGTAATTTTCAGCGCTTTTCCACTCAATGACGATGGTCATTACTATTAGGGTCAGCACATGAGGGTCAACACATCAGGTCCACAAAACATCAGGCCCCCAACACATCAGGCCCCCAACACATCAGGTCCCCAACACATCAGGTCCACAACACATCAGGCCCCCAACACATCAGGTCCACAACACATCAGGTCCACAACACATCAGGCCCCCAACACATCAGGTCCACAACACATCAGGCCCCCAACACATCAGGTCCACAACACATCAGGCCACAACACATCAGGTCCCCAACACATCAGGTCCACAACACATCAGGTCCACAACACATCAGGCCCCAACACATCAGGTCCACAACACATCAGGTCCACAACACATCAGGCCCCCAACACATCAGGCCCCAACACATCAGGTCCACAACACATCAGGTCCACAACACATCAGGCCACAACACATCAGGCCCACAACACATCAGGCCCCAACACATCAGGCCCCAACACATCAGGTCCACAACACATCAGGTCCACAACACATCAGGCCCTAACACATCAGGCCCACAACACATCAGGTCACAACACATCAGGCCCACAACACATCAGGCCCACAACACATCAGGCCACAACACATCAGGCCCACAACACATCAGGCCCACAACACATCAGGTCCACAACACATCAGGCCCCAACACATCAGGCCCACAACACATCAGGCCCACAACACATCAGGCCACAACACATCAGGCCCACAACACATCAGGCCCACAACACATCAGGTCCACAACACATCAGGCCACAACACATCAGGCCCACAACACATCAGGCCCACAACACATCAGGCCACAACACATCAGGCCCACAACACATCAGGCCCACAACACATCAGGTCCACAACACATCAGGCCCCAACACATCAGGCCCACAACACATCAGGCCACAACACATCAGGTCCACAACACATCAGGCCCACAACACATCAGGCCCCAACACATCAGGCCCCAACACATCAGGCCCCAACACATCAGGCCCCAACACATCAGGCCCCAACACATCAGGCCCCAACACATCAGGCCCCAACACATCAGGCCCCAACACATCAGGCCCACAACACATCAGGCCCACAACACATCAGGCCCACAACACATCAGGCCCCAACACATCAGGCCCACAACACATCAGGTCCACAACACATCAGGCCCCAACACATCAGGCCCACAACACATCAGGCCCACAACACATCAGGCCCACAACACATCAGGCCACAACACATCAGGCCCACAACACATCAGGCCCCAACACATCAGGCCCCAACACATCAGGCCCCAACACATCAGGCCAACAACACATCAGGTCACAACACATCAGGCCCACAACACATCAGGCTCACAACACATCAGGCCACAACACATCAGGCTCACAACACATCCGGCCCCAACACATCAGGCCCACAACACATCAGGCCACAACACATCAGGCCCACAACACATCAGGCCCACAACACATCAGGCCCACAACACATCAGGCCACAACACATCAGGCCCCCAACACATCAGGCCCACAACACATCAGGCCCACAACACATCAGGCCCACAACACTTCAGGCCCACAACACATCAGGCCCCAACACATCAGGCCCCAGCACATCAGGTCCACAACACATCAGGCCACAACACATCAGGCTACAACACATCAGACTCCAACACATCAGGCCCACAACACATTAGGCCCCAACACATCAGGCCCCCAACACATCAGGCCCACAACACATCAGGCCCACAACACATCAGGCCCACAACACATCAGGCCCCAACACATCAGGCCCCCAACACATTAGGCCCCAACACATCAGGCCCACAACACATCAGGCCACAACACATCAGGCCCCAACACATCAGGCCCCCAACACATCAGGCTACAACACATCAGACTCCAACACATCAGGCCCACAACACATTAGGCCCCAACACATCAGGCCCCAACACATCAGGCCACAACACATCAGGCCACAACACATCAGGTCCACAACACATCAGACTCCAACACATCAGGTCCACAACACATCAGGCCACAACACATCAGGCCACAACACATCAGGCCCAACACATCAGGTCCACAACACATCAGGCCCCAACACATCAGGTCCACAACGCATCAGGCCACAACACATCAGGTCACAACACATCAGGCCACAACACATCAGGCCACAACACATCAGGTCCACAACACATCAGACTCCAACACATCAGGTCCACAACACATCAGGCCACAACACATCAGGCCACAACACATCAGGCCCAACACATCAGGTCCACAACACATCAGGCTCACAACACATCAGGTCCACAACACATCAGGTCCACAACACATCAGGCCCCAACACATCAGGCCCACAACACATCAGGCCCCAACACATCAGGCCCACAACACATCAGGCCACAACACATCAGGCCCACAACACATCAGGCCACAACACATCAGGCCCCAACACATCAGGTCCACAACACATCAGGTCCACAACACATCAGGCTACAACACATCAGGTCCACAACACATCAGGCCCCCAACACATCAGGCCACAACATATCAGGTCCTCAACACATCAGGCCCCAACACATCAGGCCCACAACACATCAGGCCACAACATATCAGGTCCTCAACACATCAGGTCCACAACACATCAGGTCCACAACACATCAGGCCCACAACACATCAGGCCACAACACATCAGGTCCACAACACATCAGGTCCACAACACATCAGGTCCACAACACATCAGGCCCACAACACATCAGGCCCCCAACACATCAGGCCCCAACACATCAGGTCCACAACACATCAGGTCCACAACACATCAGGCCCACAACACATCAGGTCCACAACACATCAGGTCCACAACACATCAGGCCCACAACACATCAGGCCACAACACATCAGGTCCACAACACATCAGGCCACAACACATCAGGTCCACAACACATCAGGTCCACAACACATCAGGCCACAACACATCAGGTCCACAACACATCAAGCCCACAACACATCAGGCCACAACACATCAGGCCCCAACACATCAGGCCCACAACACATCAGGTCCACAACACATCAGGCCCACAACACATCAGGCCACAACACATCAGGCCCACAACACATCAGGTCACAACACATCAGGCCACAACACATCAGGTCCTCAACACATCAGGTCACAACACATCAGGTCCACAACACATCAGGCCACAACACATCAGGTCCTCAACACATCAGGCCCACAACACATCAGGTCACAACACATCAGGCCACAACACATCAGGCCCACAACACATCAGGTCACAACACATCAGGTCCACAACACATCAGGTCCACAACACATCAGGCCCACAACACATCAGGCCACAACACATCAGGCCCACAACACATCAGGTCACAACACATCAGGCCACAACACATCAGGTCCTCAACACATCAGGTCACAACACATCAGGTCCACAACACATCAGGCCACAACACATCAGGTCCTCAACACATCAGGCCCACAACACATCAGGTCACAACACATCAGGCCACAACACATCAGGCCCACAACACATCAGGTCACAACACATCAGGTCCACAACACATCAGGTCCACAACACATCAGGCCCACAACACATCAGGCCCCAACACATCAGGTCCACAACACATCAGGCCCCAACACATCAGGTCCACAACACATCAGGCCCACAACACATCAGGCCACAACACATCAGGTCCACAACACATCAGGCCACAACACATCAGGTCCACAACACATCAGGCCCCCAACACATCAGGCCCACAACACATCAGGTCCACAACACATCAGGTCCACAACACATCAGGCCCCAACACATCAGTCCCACAACACATCAGGTCCACAACACATCAGGCCCCAACACATCAGTCCCACAACACATCAGGCCCCCAACACATCAGGCCCACAACACATCAGGCCCACAACACATCAGGTCCACAACACATCAGGTCCACAACACATCAGGCCCCAACACATCAGGCCCACAACACATCAGGTCCACAACACATCAGGCCCCCAACACATCAGGTCCACAACACATCAGGTCCACAACACATCAGGTCCACAACACATCAGGCCCCAACACATCAGGTCCACAACACATCAGGTCCACAACACATCAGGCCCCAACACATCAGGCCCACAACACATCAGGTCCACAACACATCAGGCCCCAACACATCAGGTCCACAACACATCAGGTCCACAACACATCAGGCCCACAACACATCAGGCCCACAACACATCAGGTCCACAACACATCAGGCCACAACACATCAGGTCCACAACACATCAGGTCCACAACACATCAGGTCCACAACACATCAGGCCCACAACACATCAGGCCACAACACATCAGGTCCACAACACATCAGGCCCACAACACATCAGGCCACAACACATCAGGCCCACAACACATCAGGTCACAACACATCAGGCCCCCAACACATCAGGTCCACAACACATCAGGTCCACAACACATCAGGTCCACAACACATCAGGCCCACAACACATCAGGTCCACAACACATCAGGCCACAACACATCAGGCCCCAACACATCAGGTCACAACACATCAGGCCCCCAACACATCAGGTCCACAACACATCAGGTCCACAACACATCAGGTCCACAACACATCAGGTCCACAACACATCAGGCCCACAACACATCAGGCCACAACACATCAGGTCCACAACACATCAGGCCCACAACACATCAGGCCACAACACATCAGGCCCACAACACATCAGGTCACAACACATCTGGCCCCCAACACATCAGGTCCACAACACATCAGGCCCACAACACATCAGGTCCACAACACATCAGGCCACAACACATCAGGCCCCAACACATCAGGTCACAACACATCAGGCCCCCAACACATCAGGTCCACAACACATCAGGTCCACAACACATCAGGCCCCCAACACATCAGGCCCCCAACACATCAGGCCCCCAACACATCAGGCCCCAACACTAAACCGTAATGTTCATTGTCGCTGAAAGTCAAATTTCCGTGTTAGAAGGAACTCAACATTGTACGACATAAAAACTGTTTTCTCTCCTAAAAAAACAGGTATAATAATAATAAAAATAATTAAAATAATAATAATAGAGAGGGAGTATATTGCTTCAGACAGTGGTGTAGACAATATATAAAGCTTACAAGAGATATATTTCTTCTCCACAAAAGTTAATCCCCGCTCCTTTAGACTGGTTGCCCTTCACAGTTTATATATATATATATATATATATATATATATATATATATATATATATATATATATATATATATATATATATGTCGTACCTAATAGCCAGAACGCACTTCTCAGCCTACTATTCAAGGCCCGATTTGCCTAATAAGCCAAGTTTTCATGAATTAATGTTTTTTCGTCTACCTAACCTACCTAACCTAACCTAGCTTTTTTTGGCTACCTAACCTAACCTTACCTATAAATATAGGTTAGGTTAGGTTAGGTAGGGTTGGTTAGGTTTGGTCATATATCTACGTTAATTTTAACTCCAATAAAAAAAAATTGACCTCATACATAGAGAAAAGGGTTGCTTTATCATTTCATAAGAAAAAAATTATAGTAAATATATTAATTCAGGAAAACTTGGCTTATTAGGCAAATCGGGCCTTGAATAGTAGGCTGAGAAGTGAGTTCTGGCTACTAGGTACGACATATATATATATATATATATATATATATATATATATATATATATATAGATTGTATTCCTTCAGCTTGCCTAAGAGGCAGACTAGACCGGTAAGCCTTATATATAACCCATGTGTTCACAAATACAGAGTCTATACAGTTTCGCGAGGTATTTCCCACGTAACTAACATTACACCTCGAACATTTCACAGGATAGACAAGGCCAGATCTGATATCAAAGGGTGACTCTGAGGTTTACAATAGTTCCCAATAGTTTACCTGTAGGTGAGCACCGAGGAAAGAATTATTTGTGGGTAAGTATGAGTTAAAATATTACTTTATTTATTCTCAGCTGTCCCCTTGTGTGTACGCATTATTCTCAGCTGCCCCCCTTGTGTGTACGCATTATTCTCAGCTGCCCCCCTTGTGTGTACGCATTATTCTCAGCTGCCCCCCTTGTGTGTACGCATTATTCTCAGCTGCCCCCCTTGTGTGTACGCATTATTCTCAGCTGTCCCATTGTGTGTACGCATTATTCTCAGCTGTCCCCTTGTGTGTACGCATTATTCTCAGCTGTCCCCTTGTGTGTACGCATTATTCTCAGCTGTCCCCTTGTGTGTACGCATTATTCTCAGCTGTCCCCTTGTGTGTACGCATTATTCTCAGCTGTCCCCTTGTGTGTACGCATTATTCTCAGCTGTCCCCTTGTGTGTACGCATTATTCTCAGCTGTCCCCTTGTGTGTACGCATTATTCTCAGCTGCCCCCTTGTGTGTACGCAAGATATACTTATTCATAGACATAATTATTCTCCTTTGACCAGTACTGTTTGAAAGCGAACCTTCAGTAATTTCTTTAACCCCCCAATCCATTTCCAACACAATTTCCACCGTTTTGAGAGCGCGAGGTTTGACTCAAAGCTTCCCAAATGTATCTGGGTTGTAGACCAGACCACACACTAGAAGGTGAAGGGACGACGACGTTTCGGTCCGTCCTGGACCATTCTCAAGTAGATTGTGGCAAAGCTTTCCCAAGACAATCGACCTGAGAATGGTCCAGGACGGACCGAAACGTCGTCGTCCCTTCACCTTCAAGTGTGTGGTGTGGTCTTCATACTTTAGCCACGTTATTGTGACTCATCGCCTGTATCTGGGTTGTGCTTGCGGGGGTTGAGCTCTGGCTCTTGGGTCCCGGCTCTCACCTGTCAATCAACAGGTGTACAGGTTCCTGAGCCTACTGGGCTCTGTTTCTGTTCTGGAATTTCCAGAACTACGGCCTTGGCAGCTCCAGTAACCGCGGTGTTCAGGTCTTGGAAAGTCTCTATTGAAGGGTGCTGCATCTTTTTAAAGAGCTCTCCCGTGACGTTAAAAAAAAAATGTTTTTGTCTTCGCGTTGAATATAAACATTCTGGGAATGTTTCTTCATCTTGGTTGGTTTCATAGAGTCATTTGGCAAAGCTTTGTCACAGATATCGCATTGAGGTCTTTCTTCTTCACTGATGATGATGGATGTAAATCCATATTCAAAATATGAATCATCGTACCCTGTTCTTGACAGGGTACGATGATATATTATAATGGCCTCCAACTTCTGTCAATAAAAATCATGAAAAATTATAAATGGAATATTTCCGCAGATAAAAAGTGACATAGTTATCTTTATAATTTGATCTATGACACACAATACAGTGAGGTCCTGTAGATTCTGTACCCAGTTCTTAGAATTGCGGTTTATAGATGAATTAATATTCCAACATTTAGAGTCTCTGGTTCAATTTCCCCCCTCCCCCCCCCCAGTGGGGCGGATATCCCCCTGGGTGAGAACCCCTGGTCTATAACACTGGGAAGTAGCTACTGGCAGAGCCTCTATACCATTGGGAAGTAGCTACTGACAGCTATACCATTGGGAAGTAGCTACTGACTGGGCTTCTATACCATTGGGAAGTAGCTACTGGCAGCTATACCATTGGGAAGTAGCTACTGACTGGGCTTCTATACCATTGGGAAGTAGCTACTGACAGCTATACCATTGGGAAGTAGCTACTGACTGGGCTTCTATACCATTGGGAAGTAGCTACTTACAGCTATACCATTGGGAAGTAACTACTGACAGCTATACCATTGGGAAGTAGCTACTGACAGCTATACCATTGGGAAGTAGCTACTAACCGAACCTCTATACCATTGGGAAGTAGCTACTGACAGCCTCTATACCATTGGGAAGTAGCTACTGACAGCCTCTATACCATTGGGAAGTAGCTACTGACAGAGCCTCTATACCATTGGGAAGTAGCTACTGACTGAGCCTCTATACCATTGGTAGTAGCTACTGACTGAGCCTCTATACCATTGGTAGTAGCTACTGACAGCCTCTATACCATTGGGAAGTAGCTACTGGCTGAGCCTCTATACCATTGGTAGTAGCTACTGACTGAGCCTCTATACCATTGGTAGTAGCTACTGATAGCCTCTATACCATTGGGAAGTAGCTACTGACAGCCTCTATACCATTGGGAAGTAGCTACTGACTGAGCTTCTATACCATTGGGAAGTAGCTACTGACTGAGCCTCTATACCATTGGTAGTAGCTACTGACAGCCTCTATACCATTGGGAAGTAGCTACTGACTGAGCCTCTATACCATTGGTAGTAGCTACTGACAGTCACTATACCATTGGGAAGTAGCTACTGACCGAGCCTCTATACCATTGGTAGTAGCTACTGACTGAGCTTCTATACCATTGGTAGTAGGTACTGACAGCCTCTATACCATTGGGAAGTAGGTACTGACAGCTATACCATTGGTAGTAGCTACTGACAGCTATACCATTGGGAAGTAGCTACTGATAGCCTCTATACCATTGGGAAGTAGCTACTGACAGCCTCTATACCATTGGGAAGTAGCTACTGATAGCCTCTATACCATTGGGAAGTAGCTACTGACAGTCACTATACCATTGGGAAGTAGCTACTGACAGCCACTATACCATTGGGAAGTAGCTACTGACAGCCTCTATACCATTGGGAAGTAGCTACTGACCGAGCCTCTATACCATTGGGAAGTAGCTACTGATAGCCTCTATACCATTGGGAAGTAGCTACTGACTGAGCTTCTATACCATTGGGAAGTAGCTACTGACCGAGCCTCTATACCATTGGTAGTAGCTACTGACAGCCTCTATACCATTGGGAAGTAGCTACTGTCAGTCACTATACCATTGGGAAGTAGCTACTGACAGCCTCTATACCATTGGTAGTAGCTACTGACTGAGCTTCTATACCATTGGTAGTAGCTACTGATAGCCTCTATACCATTGGGAAGTAGCTACTGACTGAGCCTCTATACCATTGGGAAGTAGCTACTGATAGCCTCTATACCATTGGGAAGTAGCTACTGATAGCCTCTATACCATTGGGAAGTAGCTACTGTCAGTCACTATACCATTGGGAAGTAGCTACTGACAGGCTCTATACCATTGGGAAGTAGCTACTGACTGAGCCTCTATACCATTGGGAAGTAGCTACTGACAGGCTCTATACCATTGGGAAGTAGCTACTGACTGAGCCTCTATACCATTGGGAAGTAGCTACTGACAGGCTCTATACCATTGGGAAGTAGCTACTGACTGAGCCTCTATACCATTGGGAAGTAGCTACTGTCAGTCACTATACCATTGGGAAGTAGCTACTGCAGGAGCCATTAACCAATAGGAAAGATGCTAATGCCAAGGCTAGCGTTGAATGGTCCCTCCATCAAAATACCATGACAAGTGATATGATACATGAGGCCGGTGTTTTGAAATTTATTTTCTGTTGTCAGAGTTTTTATTTTGCACCGAATCTAAATAATCTGGCTTTGCTGAATTAAAAAGCCACAATGGTTTTGCCCAAACAGCTCAGGCTTTTGCAACTTCGCCTGTATTTGATATTACCTTTTGTCTTTAGGTTAAAATACTCGGGGTTTGAATGGCACAAAAATTATGAAAGTAACAAAAAAAAAGAGGTTTGTACTGACTAAACATTGGAAAATTGTGTTTAATAACATTAAAAATTAACAGGAATATACATCAGTGTGGAAGAAAAGACATATTTTGTTTAAATTGTCATCTAAACATTCGTGGATATAGGCATTCCATTAGGTTTGTATTGGTTAAGACTACTCATAGTGTGTCAGCCTCACACAAATGTGTGGTCCAGGGTTCGAGACCCACGTGAATGGAACGTTTTTAGTGGTTTTCGCTTCTGGTTTGAACGGGGCAAGCGGCGGTTTAGACACAAACATGTATGTTAGTGTCTAAAATGTTCATGTATAATGTATACCTTTTGTATACCTGTTATATAAATTGTATACCTTTCTTACCCTTGATACCTTTCTTCCATAGTACGAATATCTTCTCGAGTTATCTTGAGATGATTTCGGGCCTTTTAGTGTCCCCGCGGCCCGGTCCTCGACCAGGCCTCCACCCCCAGGAAGCAGCCCGTGACAGCTGACTAACACCCAGGTACCTATTTTACTGCTAGGTAACAGGGGGGCATAGGGTGAAAGAAACTCTGCCCATAGTTTCTCACCGGCGCCTGGGATCGAACCCAGGACCACAGGATCACAAGTCCAGCGTGCTGTCCGCTAGGCCGACCGGTTGGAACCTTGGTAGAACCTTCCCCCTCGTTCCTCACCGTGGTCTCCGCCCTTCTCGGAGACACAACACATATATGTGATCTGAGGAAATGACAGGTTACCGACATGCATCTTCCCGCAGTCTTAAAACTCCTCCTCTGGGACTTGAAGAATCAGCACATTTTCTGAACTTGGTTAGTTTCTTAAGGAAGTTATAGTGGTTTGTAGTTACTTAAGGAAGTTATAGTGGTTTGTAGTTTCTTAAGGAAGTTATAGTGGTTTGTAGTTTCTTAAGGAAGTTATAGTGGTTTGTAGTTTCTTAAGTTATAGTGGTTTGTAGTTTCTTAAAGTTATAGTGATTTGTAGTTTCTTCAGGAAGTCGCTAGTGATTTGCCAATCATTCCTGTGCCACTCATTAATCATTCCGTCTGTTTATACACCATTTAGCGTCTGCTCTAAGGGCCGTCAACAAGGCCTGCATACAAATTACCATCACTGTCATGTGGACATTTCTGTGTTATGAAAAATGAAGGACTTTCATATCTTATTGTGGCTGTTGAACTAGAGGTTCTCCAGCCACAGTATACGAGCCAGGATGATGAGTTTTCCCGAAGTCTTCACCATCATCATCATCATCATCACGTGATGGTGAGGGACGTCACAGTGTTCGTCGTCTAGTTGACTAACCCACAAGGGAACCCGGGTATTTGGCGTAACCTCCTTGAACACCTGATATTAGGGACAATTCCTGGAAAGGAATAAATTATCAAATATAAGGTATATAATTGGAGAGAAGTATGAGGTAAAACGTAATATATATAGAATGAGATTTTAATATATTTTTTTTACCTTCAAATCTAATCAGGTCTTCCAATTGTGACGACTGAACTTCAGAACACTAAAAATTTCACCTTCTCATAACTGACAGTTAATTGAACTGAATGCGGGAGAGCAACACATGCAATCTTATTGCTAATGTTTACAAGATCAGCTTTTAAACTTAAAAATAAACTTACTGAACTCTTCATCGTTTTTCGCTGTACCAGAAGTCTCGTGTTTGGAGCAAGTCAACTGGTTCATCAAGGCGTGAACCAGGAACCTGGGCACACTGGTTCATCAAGCCGTGAACCAGGAACCTGGGCACACTGGTTCGTCAAGCCGTGAACCAGGAACCTGGGTCCACTGGTTCATCAAGGCGTGAACCAGGAACCTGGACACACTGGTTCATCAAGCCGTGAACCAGGAACCTGGGCACACTGGTTCGTCAAGCCGTGAACCAGGAACCTGGGCACACTGGTTCATCAAGCCGTGAACCAGGAACCTGGACACACTGGTTCATGAAGCCGTGAACCAGGAACCTGGACACACTGGTTCATCAAGCCGTGAACCAGGAACCTGGGCACACTGGTTCGTCAAGCCGTGAACCAGGAACCTGGGGGTCCTCGGACACTGCTGGTGGCATCCTGTTCTTCATATTTACATCTGTAAATTGCAATAAATTAATTTTATTGCTATGAAAGAATTATGTATCAACATTCTTCAAAAATATTTTAAAATTTAACTACGTCTTAATCATCTTAATCATCTCATCTACGTCTTAATGAGTGTCAAGAACTACTGCTACTTATTTTTGTACATTTGAGACTATGAACTGACCTTGTAGTTAGTCTACTAGAAATGACCACACCGTCGGAACACCAAGAGGTAGGGATTCCATCTTGTAGTTACTCCAACGTCTTAAATGCGTAAAATTTGTTTATCTTGATCTCCCAATCCGTTTCCAAAATAGGCCTCGCAGATGGTTGTACAAATTGAGTATTTTTTGAATGATAAGGAATTCTTACCTTATCGTAAATGGAATAAAACCTGTGTGGATAATTTCAGCATTTTCTATTCATGGTTTAGACACCTTTAATAGAATGAATATATATATATATATATATATATATATATATATATATATATATATATATATATTATTAATGTATAGTGCCTCGCTGATGTCGAGTCTCCTACTATCGCTGTATCTATCGATGATTTCTGTATTGTTTATTAAGATTTCTCTGGTGATGGTCTGGTTGTGGGAAGAGATTATATGTTCCTTGATGGAGCCCTGTTGTTTGTGCATTGTTAATCGCCTGGAAAGAGACGTTGTTGTCTTGCCTATATATTGAGTTCTTTGGGGCTTACAGTCCCCAAGTGGGCATTTGAAGGCATAGACTGAAGGCGATTAACAATGCACAAACAACAGGGCTCCATCAAGGAACATATAATCTCTTCCCACAACCAGACCATCACCAGAGAAATCTTAATAAACAATACAGAAATCATCGATAGATACAGCGATAGCAGGAGACTCGACATCAGCGAGGCACTATACATAAAAAAGTCAACACCAGCAATCAACAGCTAATTAATGCACAACTATATTCTACCCACTTCAAGACCCCGAATCAATACAGAAGCAGCAAGAGGAGGTATGGGCCAATAGGCCTTCTGTAGTTACTTCCATTCTTATTTTTCCATATCCAATTTATACCCATTGATTCGTGTTCTGTTTTATCTTTGTCACCTCACCCAAAACGAATATAAGTGTGATGTATTTTGTGTGTAAACCAAAGTCTTTGAAAATGTAATAAGCATTACGAAGTGCATTCAGGCGTCAGATCATAAATAAAAATGAATTTTGGAGAATTGATATTTCAATTACCATCGATAATGAAGAAAAACATAAGAAATATTGAGAAATTCCGTGATTATATATATATACACACACACACACACAACACAAAACACCCCCAGCAACAATAGGAAATTAAGTACCCAAGTCAGTAAGAAAGTCGTCGTTTTTCTTTGGTGCATCCCTCTCCCTCTGTGCTCTGAAAAAGAAGGGGGGAGGGATCAGACGTCGGTAATACCCTTCGCCGCCTAGTTGCAAGGGCTGCTGTCAGAAGTATCCGAATGGAAGCAGCCACCATGCTGCACCCAACCAGCTGGGGTTTGGAGTCCCCCAAGGCTGTGAAGCAGCGGCCCATGCTGCACGAGCCTACATTAACTTTCTTACTGAAGACCAGGCAGTAGTAAAATTAGATTTAAAAACGCTTTCAACTCGGTCAAAAGGGAAGTAGTCCTCACCGCAGTCCAGGAGCATTACCCAAGCATTCTCGCCTTCGTGTCAGCAGGCTACAGCAAAGACTCAACCCTCCTGTTTGGCAAACACGAAGTCACCTCAGCAGAGGGAATTCAACAGGGAGACCCACTTGCACCCTTCCTGTTTTGCAAAGCGGTTCGAGAAGTCACAAGCAGACTGTCCAGTGAGCTCAACATCTGATTCCTGGATGATGGCACTCTGGCAGGCACACAAGACTCCCTGCTGGAAGACCTGCAGCTGGTGAAGACACAGGGGGAGACCATGGGTCTCGTTCTTAACCCCCTCCAAGTGCGAAATTATTGCATCCAGTGAGGTAGTAGTTAATGGAATGAAATCAGTTTTACCAGAAGCCTCAGTCATTGAACCCACTGACAGCACCCAACATGGAGCACCTCTGGGCCACAATGCCATTGCTACAGTCTTTGAAGAAAGTTCATTAACGATCTAAAGAGGATGGAAGGGAGAATAGGGGACTTGGACTCCCATGATGCCCTCTACCTTCTCACAAAGTGAGAAGGTAGATACCTTACCTCATTACCCCAGGCTAATGTACTTTTAAATCGAGCACCCACTTTTAGCAGCCCACTACTAAGTGAATATGATGAGCTCCACAAGCCAATATTCAGGAAGGCACTCAACCTAGGTTTAGATGACAGTCAGTGGGACCAAGCAACACTACCAGTGAGGGTTGTCTTATCCTCTTGCCCAGTGCCAAGGAATTAGTAGGGAAGAACCTACCAGAGCATATGAGAAACTCGTTGGGAGCTCATGAAGAAACGTTCATCGAAGCAGCCAGTCAATGGGACACCATTGCACACCCTCTACCCCGACCACAAGCCCCAAAAGACCACAAGCAGACCCGCTGGGATAGCCCCAAAATGGAAAAACTGCCACAATGCTTGAAAACCCAAATGCTGAGAACAAAGCCCACTGCCTAGCGGTAACAGCACCCTATTCCCGGGACTTTTTATTTGCTGTGCCCAATGCAGCCCTGGGAACTTGCATCAATCATGACGCTTTCACCATTGGATTTGCCTTTCGCCTTGCCGCCCTCATCCTTACTGAACATTGGTGCATTTGCAGAATTGCGATGGCAGACCAATATGGTCGTCATGGTCTGGTATGTCGTAAATCACAGGGTAAGATTGCAAGACAAGAAGTAGTCATCGACATCATCAAGAGGAGCCTCGCCACGGCCCAGCACAAAGAGAACCACACCTATTCAGACCTAACGAACTTTTGAAGCGCCCAGACAGGGTCACCTTGCTTCCTTGGAAGGATGGTAAACAAGTGGTGTAGGACTACAAATGTGCTGCCACACTGGCCAGTACCTACCTCCACTACAGCACACGAAAATGTGGCACCAAGGTCTTCTCTGAATACTCTTATTTTCTTCTCCGAGACTATGGGTCCGTACAATTGCACCGGAGGTGGTACCCCACTTATATATAACAATATACATTATATATATATATATATATATAAAACTTTTAGACACTCAACCCCCCAGGGACTCGAACACTGTCCATCACGGTGGCAGTTATGCACTGTATCCACTACACCATACCTCAGAGCCCTAAAGCAGTAGGAATTTTTGTGGTATTTAACCGACCAGAACTCCAATCCTCTCCAGGCAATGAGATAGTGAGGGATTTCTCGCATTTTTCATCTGGCCCTGTTATATGGGAGAACTCAGTGCCAATGCTCAATGCACAGACTTGTTTATAAACCAGAAGTTTGAAGCATATAACTTTTAGACACTCAACCCACCAGGGGACTCGAACACTGACCATCAAGGTGGCAGTTACACACTGTATCTACTACACCATACTTCAGAGCCCTAAAGAGGTAGTCCAGTGTTTGAGTCCCGTGGTGGGTTTTCACCTTTTATTTAGGGTCTGATGCCTAGAAGCGTTTCGCAAGAACACTTCTTACATTTTCAAAGACAATATTTTTAACTTTTTTATTTTTTACTTACTCAGATCGTGCTTATATTCGTTTTTGGGTGAGTTGACGGGATACAAATGTTTTTAGGTGAGGTGATAGGTGACAAAAGACAAAACACGAAACAATGGATATATTTAATAGGCATATAACCATGGGTATACATTCTATCTTCTTGCTTCTGTGCTGGTTCAGGGTCTTGAAGTGGGTAGAATGTAATTGTGTGTTAATTGGCTGTAGATTGCTGGTATTGACTTTTTGATGTGTAGGGCCTCACTGATGTCGAGTCTCCTGCTATCGTTGTATCTGTCGATAATGTCTGTGTTGCTTGTTAAGATGTCTCGGGTGATGGTCTGGTTGTGTGTGCAGATTATATGCTCCTTGATGGAGCCCCTGTTATTTATGCATTGTTAATTGCCTAGAAAGAGATGTTGTTGTCTTGCCTATATATTGAGATCTTTGGGGCTGACAGTCCCCAAGTGGGCATGAGAAGGCATAGATGACGTTGGCTTCCTTCAAGGCGTTCTGTTTGGTGTCTGGAGAGTTTTTTATGAGTAAGTTGTTGGCCGTTTTTTTGTTTTTGTAGTAAATTCTCAATTGTATCTTCTGATTTGTGTCTGTAGGGATAACGTTCCTATTAATAATATCTTTCAGGAAATTTTCCTCCATTTTGTGAGCCGTCGAAAAGAAGTTCCTGTAAAATAATCTAATAGGAGATACAAGTGTTGTGCTAGTTGACTCGTCAGAGGTTGCATGGCGTTTCACTTTTCGTTTGATGTCTTCAACATAACCATTAGAGAAGATATTGTTAACTAGGACCTGCCTTTCTCTGCAGAGTTCTTCGTCGACCTGCTTGCAACCGCAGCTCTGAGAGCTCGGTCGACGTAAGCATTGACAACACTCCTCTTGTACCTGACTGGGTAGTCACTATTGGCATTGAGGTACATTCCTATGTTCGTTTCCTTAGTGTAGACTGTAGTGTGGAAGCCTCCATTCCTCTCCATGACTGTTACTTCTAGAAAGGGCAGCTTCCCATCACTCTCCATCTCGTAAGTGAAACTTAACACCGAATTTTGCTCGAATGTCTTCTTCAGTTGCTGCAAACGTCTGACATCAGGTACCTGCATAATAATGTCATCAACATACCTGAAGTATATGGCGGGTTTCAAGTCCATGTCAACTAAGACCCTCTGTTCTATAGTACCCATGTAGAAATTCGCAAACAGGACACCTAGTGGAGAACCCATTACGACCCCATCAACTTGCTTATACATGTGCCCATCGGGACTCAAGAAGGGTGCCTCTTTAGTGCAGGCTTTGAGTAACTTTCTCAGTATGCTCTCTGGTATGTCAAGAGGGGTACAAGCTGGATCCCGATCCACTCTGTCCATCATCATCCTGATTGTTTCGTCCACAAGCACGTTGGTAAACAGTGACTCCACATCCAAAGAGGCTCTTATCCCTGTGGTCCGTGCTCCTCTCAGTAATTCAACGAATTCCTTTGGAGACTTCAGGCAAAAAGCATAAGGAGTCAGCAAGCAGTTGAGTCACTTAGCCAGTCTGTATGTGGGTATCTGGCTGATGATTGGCTGAAGTGGGTGTCCAGGCTTGTGGGTCTTGACATTCCCATACGCATAACCAGGTTAGTATTCCCCAATAACCTTTGGCAGGTGGAGTCCGGGTTTCTTGGCGTTCACAGTTTCGATCACTCTGTTCACCTTCGTTTTCAAATCGGCTGTAGTGTCCTTCGTTACCCTTTGGAATTTAGTTTGGTCGGAGAGTATGAGGTTCGTTTTTTCCAGATATTCATATTTTTTAAGAATTATGTATATTGGCGACTTGTCACCTCTCCTGACGACTATCTCTCTATTTTCACGAAGGCTCTTAGCAGCCGCTTTGAGCTCGGGGGACAGTATGGTGATTCTGTAGTTGCCTCGAATCTTTCCTCCTTCTGCAATAAGTTCCGCTTGCAAGGTGTCTTTAGTGGTAACCTTCTTTTGCGTCTCGAGGTCGAATATGTCGTCCAATAGGATCTCCAACTCCACTTTCCGGGCCACCTCACTTGGTCTGGACATACCGTGACAGTTTATACTCAGATTCAAGAGAGTAATTTGGTCCTCAGTGAGGTTGATTCCAGCAAGGTTTAAGAAGCCATCTCTGGGTCGAGAAATCGCCATAGGTCCTCCGAATAATTTACTCTAGCAAGAAGACAGAATGTTTACCAATGATTATATGCCCATTGTATATATTCAGTGTTTCGTGTTTTGTTACCTGTCACCTCACCCAAAAACGAATATAAGCACGATCTGAGTAAGACAAAAAAAAATTGTCTTTGAAAATGTAAGAAATGTTCTTGCAAAACGCTTCTAGGCGTCAGACCATACATAAAAAGTGAAAATGAACTTTGGAGAGTTAATTTTTCAACTACCCCCGACAGTGACGAAAAGCATAAGAAATATTGAGAAGATTCGTGTTAGAATCCTTAATCTTACCCTTTCGGTCATATTCAACATATGTTTACAAGACTGCTACCAAAATATACTGTTATATATATATATATATATATATATATATATATATATATATATATATGTCGTACCTAGTAGCCAGAACGCACTTCTCAGCCTACTATGCAAGGCCCGATTTGCCTAATAGGCCAAGTTTTCCTGAATTAATATATTTTCTCTAATTTTTTTCTTATGAAATGATAAAGCTACCCATTTGATTATGTATGAGGTCAATTTTTTTTATTGGAGTTAAAATTAACGTAGATATATGACCGAACCTAACCAACCCTACCTAACCTAACCTAACCTATCTTTGTAGGTTAGGTTAGGTTAGGTAGCCGAAAAAGTTAGGTTAGGTTAGGTTAGGTAGGTTAGGTCGTCGAAAAAACATTATTTCATGCAAACTTGGCTTATTAGACAAATCGGGCCTTGCATAGTAGGCTGAGAAGTGCGTTCTGGCTACTAGGTACGACATATATATATATATATATATATATATATATATATATATATATAACTCTCTAAGTGGTTAGTCAAAGTTTTGTCCCCTATAGTTGGTACTATTTCCAACTCACACTTGACAAACAATGTGGACTTAGTTAATAAGCTATCCACACTGAATTTAAATTTTGATCTTAAACTTATAAGTTTCGATGTGACCGCTTTATTCACTAAAGTTCCTGCTGATGATCTGTTAGAATTTCTACGTGAGGAACTGCCTAAATATAATTTGAGCTTGCAGACCAATAAAGTATTGGAACTTATTAAATTGTGTATAAAAGACAATTATTTTAGTTTTAATGTAAAATTTTTCAAACAAACATTTGGTATGGCGATGGGCAATCCCCTGTCCCCAGTTTTAAGCAATTTGTATATGGAATTCTTTGAAACAAAAATCTTATCCAGGATTATCCCTGCTAATGTGGTTTGGTATAGGTATGTTGATGATATTTTGTGCTTATGGCCGTGCAACAAAGACCAGATAGTTTTTCTTAATGAACTCAATTCTTTGGTACCTTCAATAAAATTCACTTGTGAGACTGAGGAGAATGGTACTCTTCCGTTTTTGGACATTATGATTCATAGAGTCACTAGAAAGTTCAAATTTAATGTGTATAGGAAACCTACCAACGTGGGGTCGTATGTTCATTTTTATTCGAATCATCATAGTAAAGTTAAACAGGCAGTATTTTCAGGAATGTTTCTACGAGCTTTGAGGATTTGCAGCCCTGAGTTTTTTGATGAAGAGATTGCTAAAATATATGAAATTGGGAAGAGTTTACAATATCCTAAGAGGTTTTTGGATTTCTCGTTTGTACAAGCCAAGCGTACGTTTTATAATCACGTCCCTAAGGCGAAACCAAAAATTATTAACTCATTGGTGGTACCTTATGCGAGTGGACTTGAAAAATTGTCTCTGATTTTTAAGAAACTTAATATAAATTTGGTGTTCACTAATAGTACGATCAAATCCAATTTAATAAAAAACTCCCCTGATACAGCAGGTTGTGTGTATTCGATTCCCTGCAATGATTGTGATTCTGTGTACCTTGGACAAACAGGAAAGTCCTTACAATTGCGGTTGTCACAACATGCTTATAGTATTAGAACTGCCCAAACGTCTAATGCATTGTATCTACATACGAGTTTATGCGATCACAATATTAACTGGAATGGGGCAAAAAGCATTACCAATTGTGGGGATTTCGTGGAACGGAATTTGATTGAGTCTGCTCTAATCAGTCAGTGTCCAAATCTTCTTAATGTTAGAACTGGAATGTACAAACTTGATCCATTTTTAAGTTATAATATTGCACAACAATTTAAGAAACAACTCTGATAGAGAGGCTTACAATGTCTCATTATAATTGTATATTCATATATTGTGTGTTCATGAGGCTTTTCTTAAATCTTTCATCCTTATTCTCTGACCGCTTAATCCTCTTTGACCATTCTAAGCTAAGCTATACCTGTTTTTGGTTAATTACACCTGACCAACCCTAGGGATGGGTTGGTCAGGTGTCGGCCTATATATCCTCCCCTTCTCCCTTCTCCTTAGTCAGTCTGGTGTTGACAAAGGCTTTAACAAAGCCGAAACGTTCACCTCATTTCATATTTCTCTGTGGATTTTCCGCATATATATATATATATATATATATATATATATATATATATATATATATATATATATATATATATATATATATATATATATATGTGTGTATATTTTACTAATGTTATATAGTAATATTATAATACTAATATTATAAGTAATACTAATATTACTAGTATTAGTATATATATAACAAAATATATAACAAAAAATAATAGAGGTGGTAGAAGAAAAGATTAAAGTATTCAGCGAGAATCCATAAGGTCTTCTCTGAATAGTCTTTATTTTCTTCTTCGAGGCTGTGGGTCCCTACAATTGCACCAGAGGAGGTACCCCCTATTATTATATATATATATATATATATATATATATATATATATATATATATATATATATATATATATATATATATATATATATATATATATATATATATGTGTGTGTGTGTGTGTGTGTATATTCGAAGCCCGTTTTTCCAAATCTTTGGGTTATCCAGTAGTTTTTGAGGCCGAATAAACACTTCACCATATCCGAATAAGAATTCGGATAACCGAAGAGTTCGCCGGATAATGCAGTCAGGCATCGGGTCATACCCTGGCAGTGGCTGGAGGCGCGGGGTGGGGGGGAGGGTGTTGGAGAGAGGGGAGGGAGTGGGGTGGCTGTATGTGTAGGTGGACGTGTGTATGTGTAGGTGTGTGTGTGTAGCTGGGTGTGGTGTGTATGTGTAGGTGGGTGTGTATGTGTAGGTGGGTGTGGTGTGTATGTGTAGGTGGGTGTGTAGGTGGGTGTGTATGTGTAGGTGGGTGTGTATGTGTAGGTGGGTGTGGTGTGTATGTGTAGGTGGGTGTGTAGGTGGGTGTGTATGTGTAGGTGGGTGTGTATGTGTAGGTGGGTGTGGTGTGTATGTGTAGGTGGGTGTGTATGTGTAGGTGGGTGTGGTGTGTATGTGTAGGTGGGTGTGTAGGTGGGTGTGTATGTGTAGGTGGGTGTGTATGTGTAGGTGGGTGTGTATGTGTAGGTGTGTGTGTGTGTGTAGGTGGGTGTGTATGTGTAGGTGTGTGTGTGTGTGTAGGTGGGTGTGTATGTGTAGGTGTGTGTGTAGGTGGGTGTGTATGTGTAGGTGGGTGTGTATGTGTAGGTGGGTGTGGTGTGTATATGTAGCTGGGTGTGGTGTGTATGTGTAGGTTGGTGTGTATGTGTAGGTGGGTGTGTATGTGTAGGTTGGTGTGTATGTGTAGGTGGGTGTGTATGTGTAGGTGGGTGTGTAGGTGGGTGTGGTGTGTATGTGTAGGTGGGTGTGTAGGTGGGTGTGGTGTGTGTAGGTGTGTGTGGTATGTGTAGGTGTGTGTGGTATGTGTAGGTGTGTGTGGTATGTGTAGGTGTGTGTGGTATGTGTAGGTGTGTGTGTGGGTGTAGGTGGGTGTGGTGTGTAGGTGGGTGTGGTGTGTAGGTGGGTGTGTATGTGTAGGTGGGTGTGTATGTGTAGGTGGGTGTGTATGTGTAGGTGGGTGTGTATGTGTAGGTGGGTGTGGTGTGTAGGTGGGTGTGTATGTGTAGGTGGGTGTGTATGTGTAGGTGGGTGTGGTGTGTAGGTGGGTGTGGTGTGTGTAGGTGGGTGTGTATGTGTAGGTGGGTGTGTATGTGTAGGTGGGTGTGTATGTGTAGGTGGGTGTGTATGTGTAGGTGGGTGTGGTGTGTAGGGTGTGGTGAGTGTGTGTGTGTAGGTGGGTGTGGTGTGTATGTGTAAGTGGGTGTGGTGTGTGAATGTGTAGGCGAGTGTGGGATGAGGTATGTGTCGCAACGCAATGTCGAAAAAGATCAGTGTAATATATTGCTTAGAGATATTTCGAAAGCCTTCGACAAAGTGTGGCACACAGGACTAAAATATAAAATATCTGAGCTAGGACTCCAACAGAGATTTACTGCTACTCTCTGCAGCTTTATAGACAACAGAACTGCTAGGCTCAATAAAGGCAGCTACTTGGGTGACGTAATAGAACTGGAAAGTGGAGTACCACAAGGAAGCTGCCTCTCCCCTACTGTATTGAACATACACAGTGGCCTGAAACGCTATGCGTATTAGTGGCTTTAGGTATTGTGTGTACTAGCTCTATAAATCCAACATTATGTTTGTAACTCACCATCAATGTATGTACTTTTACCTGAATACAAATTTGGATTTGAATATATATATACAGCTGACCTACCCCAACCCCAACATGGAGAATACATCACATACGCTGACGATGTCACCCAAATAATATGCCAACCGGGACCATCAAAGCCGCTACTCGCCAATAAGACCAAGTAAGTAAGTAATTATCAAAAGAAGGCACCAAACCGGGAAGGCTGTGTAGCACCATCAAATGCGCAAAATAATCAGAGGGCGCTAAATATCACCAAGGATGCCAATACGAGAACAAAAACGCATAAGGCGAACGATATCAAAAGTATCCGAGTCACCAAGAATGCTATCGAGGGACAGGTGACCGCGAGGGGCGGTCGGAAAGCAAGACACACGCTCGTCCTGGAAGTCAGGACATTCAAGAAGGACATGCACGACCGTAAGAGGGACAATGCAACTAGGACAATAAGGAGCAGGGCGGCGCTCCATCAAGTGACCATGGGTTAAGCGAGTATGGCCAATACGCAACCTCGCCAGAGCTGTTTCCCACCGCCGGTTACGGTGGAAGGAGGACGGCCACGAGGAAACACAACATTTAAGAGTACGTAGCTTGTTACCAGTAACAGACAACCAAGAAGCCTGCCAACGGGTAAGGACTGAGGAATAGATAACCGGGTAAAAGTCGGAATACGGAATGCCTTTGCGAGAGATGGGACAAGAGCGGACAGCTTCCTTGGCAGCAGCATCCGCACGCTCATTTAAAGACACACCAATATGGCTGGGAACCCAACAAAACTCAACCGACTTAAATTTACTGTGAACGAGAAACAGCCAATGCTGGATCTCGACAACTACTGGATGAACTGGATTAAAGGACCCGAGAGCCATGAGGGCACTACGAGAGTCAACAACAACCACAAAGGAAGACTGACAACGAGAAAGCAGGAGACGAAGAGCATAGAGAATAGCATAAAGTTCCGCTGTAAAGATGCTAGTCTCCGGAGGCAAGCGACACATATAAGTGCGATCAGGAAAAACAACAGAGTAGCCAACACCGTCCGCTGACTTAGACCCATCGGTGAAGACAGAAACGGAGCGGGAGTGAGAAGAAAAGTGCTCGAGGAAAAGGCGTTTTAGAACCGTAAGAGGGGTAAAAGCTTTAGTGATACGGGTCAAGGATGTACAAAACCGCGGAAGAGGGACCCTCCACGGGGGCAAAGAAGGAACAACACGAGGAGAAACATCAGAAATACGAACGGAAAGAGAATCCGTTAGGCGAGATAACCGGACAGAAAGAGGGAGGTGGTGAAGAGGAACAGGAACCGCAGGAGGGGTAAAAGTTAAAGCACGACAGAGGCGAGAGGAAGGATGTTGCAAGGACCGCGCAAGATAGCGAAGACAGTAGCGATCACGGCGGTCCTGGAGAGACAGGAAGCCAGTGTCAACATACAAGCTAAGGATGGGAGTCGAACGAAAGGCACCAGAACTGAGACGCAACCCAGTATGGTGCAAAGCATCAAGACGGCGAAGAGTAGAAGGAGAAGCAGACGAGTAAGCAGGGCAACCATAATCGAGCTTAGACAGGACGAGAGAGGAATGTAAAGCAAGGAGAGTGCGCCTATCTGCCCCCCAAGAAGTATGGGACAGGACCCGAAGGAGGGTAAGGGCCTTAGAGCACTCAACACGGAGGTAAGAGATATGGGGAGACCAAGACAAACGAGTGTCAAGGAATAACCCCAAAAGCTTCGCGGAATCTTTGTACTCAAGGGGATGACCATAAAGTGACAAAGAGGGACGAAGAACAACCCGTTTCCGCGTAAAAGTCATGGCACAAGTCTTAGAAGTAGAGAACTTGAAGCCATGACCTGTGGCCCAAGACGACACAGCATCAATGGCAAGTTGAAGCCGGCGTTGAAGGAAAGGCGAATCATCACCCTGACAACAAAGGGTAAGATCATCGACATAGAGAGCGGAGAAGACACCAGAAGGAAGAGAGGAAAGAAGACCATTGAGGGCAACCAGAAAAAGAGTAGTGCTCAGAACACTACCCTGGGGCACACCTTCGTATTGCTGAAAAGAGGGAGAGAGCGCGGTACCAAGGCGCACCCGAAAGGAACGACGAGAGAGGAAGCTGCGGAGAAAGAGAGGGAGATGACCACGAAGGCCAAAACAATGAAGTTGAGATAGGATATGATAACGCCAAGTGGTGTCGTAAGCCTTTTCTAGGTCAAAAAGGACGGCAACAACGGAGGTCTTCGCAGCAAAAGCAGTACGAATATAGACCTCCAAGTTCACCAGGACATCTGTCGTGCTGCGGCACTTGCGGAAACCAAATTGAGAAGGGGAGAGGAGGTGATGGTGTTCCAGGAACCACATCAGACGAACGTTAACCATACGTTCAAAGAGTTTGCAGACACAACTTGTGAGAGCAATAGGGCGAAAGTCCTTAGGGGAAGTACCCAGAGACCCCGGTTTGCAAACAGGGAGGACAACGGCATCGAGCCAGTCCTCAGGGACTGACGACGACTCCCAGATCCGATTATACAGACTCAGTAAATACTGAGACGTGCTCGGAGGGAGATGGCGAAGCATCTCATAATGAATACCATCGGAGCCCGCCGCCGTAGAACCGCAGAGGGCCAGGGCAGAACGAAGTTCAGAGAGAGAGAAGGGATCATTATAGGGAAGCTGAAGATGAGTGCAGAAATCTAAAGGACGAGACTCAAGGACAGGTTTACGAAGAAGGAAAGATTGGGGAAGATGAAGACCAGAGCTAAGAGAAGAAAAGTGGGAACCCAGTTCGGAAGCGACCTGCAACGGGTCCGCCACAAGAGTATCATGGAGGTGAAGGACCGGTGAAACATCGGGAACGAACTTACCCGCTATCTTGCGGATACGCTTCCAGATCTGGACCAGAGGGGTTTCGGACGTAATTGTTGAGACATAAGATGCCCAACATTCACGTTTAGCCGTACGGATGGCCCTACGGGCCACCGCACTCGCTTTCCGAAAGAAAAGAAAAGAATCGGTCGTCTGCCTACGGCGGTGCCTCTTCCAGGCTGCACGCTTACAGCGGACAGCCTGAGCACAGTCCGCATTCCACCAGGGAACGCACTTCCGTGGACCCCGAGAGGAAGAGCGAGGAATAGAGCGGAGGGCAGCGTTGAAGACAGTGTCATGAAAAAGGAGGAGAGCGCGAGAGAGGGGCAGAAGGGAGAGGTCAGAGAGAGTAGCACTGAGGGAAAATAGGGTCCAGTCCGCCTTAGCAAACTGCCACCTAGGGAAAGAGAGGGAAGGGCGAAAAGAGAAAAAGGAAACAAGGATGGGGAAATGATCACTCCCATGGAGGTCATCAAGAACCTGCCACGTGAAATCTAAGTAAAGAGAAGAAGAGCAGAAAGAAAGATCAAGACAAGAAAGGGTGCGAGTCCGAGAGTCCAAATGAGTGGGCTCACCAGAATTCAGAAGAGACAGGGAAGAAGAGAGGAGAAACGGCTCAAGGAGGCGACCCCGGGTATTCGTCAGAACGTCACCCCAAAGAGAATGACGACAATTGAAGTCACCCAGCAGGAGCACAGGCTCCGGCAAGGAGTCTAGGAGGTGTTTCAAATCAGGAAGAGAGAGCGGGACACTCGGGGGGAGATAAATGGAACAAACTGTGTACCATTTCCCCACAAAGATACGAGCAGCAGAACAATGGAGAGGCGAAGGAAAAAGTAAGGGAACATCAGCCCGAATCAAGAGAGCAGAAGAATTAGAAGCCCCAGCAATGGCTGGGGGAGGGGAGAGAAAGGAATAGCCATGAAAACGACCAGGACGAGCACCAAGCATTGGCTCCTGGAGACAGACACAAAGGGGCGAAAACCGCGAAATCAGAAGTTGGAGTTCGAGGAAATTGGCGTAATAACCTCGAACGTTCCATTGAAGAATGGACAACGACGAGAAGAGAAAGGACAAAAACAGAGAACAAGGAAGAAACAAAGGCGAAAGAGCAACAGAGCACGTTAAAGAATATCAGGGTCGGGATCAGGGTCAGCAAAGTCAGGGTTAGGGGGCATGGGTAAACTGAGTAAAGACGGAGGGAAGGAAACGGGAGAACAGATCAGAGGCGGGCGGGCAGGGTCCGGAGGAGGAGGAGGAGGAGGAGGAGGAGGAGGAGGAGGAGGAGGAAGAGGAGGAGACAACGGAGAGGAGCAGTCAAGGACAGCAGCAGGAAGAGGGGGAGTAGAAAGAGGGGAGCGCACCCCAGCAAGAGCAGCAACCGAAAGGGAAGCAGGGGCCAAAGAAACCTCCATAGCAGGAACAGGGGGCGCAAGCACTGAAACGGGAGGGGAAGGAGCAACAGAGCCAGAAGGAGGAGCTGAGGAAGAAAGCGAAGCCTTCTTACCCGCCGGGGAAGAGGAAGGAGAGGAGCCAGGCTTACGCTTCTGACTTAAAGAGACCGGTGTCCCAGCAGCTACGTACCGGGCAACGGATTCCAGTGTCTCAACAGGAGAAGCCGAACGAGAGCACACACGACGACCGTTAGGAGAGCGATGGACATCCGCCCGCACCGACAGGCGGTGGGGAGAGCCGATAGATGGAGGAAGAGGATGGGAAGGAGGATCGGAGGGGGACGAGGAAGAGGACACAGAAGACACGACAGACCGGGTAGAAGGAAGGGGAACCCCAGACAGAGGACCAGGAGGAGGATCCTTCGGGAGAGAACCCAAAGGGACAGAGGAGGGGGCAGTGGGCGCATCAGGGCCCAAGGCCCGGAAACGGTTATGAGTCTGAGGAAGGCAGGAAGGACGAGGAGAGGAAGAGCGCAACACGCGAGCATAAGAGACATTAGCATAAGGCGGGAGCCGGCGAACCTGGCGCCTCGCCTCAGGAAAAGATAAACGCTCCCGGTGCTTCAAGTTGAGGACGGCTGCTTCAAGCTTGTAATGGACACACGCACGGGAGAAGGTAGGATGGGCCTTCTTGAGGTTATCTTGAGATGATTTCGGGGCTTTTAAGTGTCCCCGCGGCCCGGTCCTCGACCAGGCCTCCACCCCCAGGAAGCAGCCCGTGACAGCTGGCTAACACCCAGGTACCTATTTACTGCTAGGTAACAGGGGCATAGGATGAAAGAAACTCTGCCCATTGTTTCTCGCCGGCGCCTGGGATCGAACCCAGGACCACAGGATCACAAGTCCAGTGTGCTGTCCGCTCGGCCGACCGCCTCACCGCAGTTGAGGCAACGAGCCTGGGGAGAAGCGCACTCCGACTTAGAGTGACCTTCGCCACCACACAAAGGACAGAGAGAGACAGTCCCGGAGCAGCGGAGGGCACCATGCCCAAACCTCCAGCACTTGTTGCAGAGCCGAGGAGAAGGAATGTACTCCTGGACAGAGCACCTGGCACCAGCAAGAATGACAGAGGGTGGAAGGGTCCTACCATCAAAGGTAATCTTCACAACCCGGAGGGGTTGACGGCGACTACCACGAGGGGGACGAGTAAACGTGTCCACCTGGAGAATAGAATGGCCCTGGACAGCGAGGATATGTCGAATATCGTCGTGGCAGTCGCGCAGGTCCCGAACACCGGTCGCAACATGGGGCGGGAGCAAAATAGTGCCAACACTGGCATTCAACTGAGCGTTCTTCGAGACCCGAACGGGGGTCTCGCCAAGGCAGGATAAGGCAGCCAAGCGGGAAGCAGCATCCTGAGAAGGAGCAGCAACGACACGTGTACCGAGACGAGTGGGGTTGAAAGTAATGGAGGCATCCACGGAATCAATGAGATGTCGATGGAGGGAGAAATCGTCAGGAGGCGCAGAATCAAGAGGGAGGAGATCAAAATATTTGGCCCACGAAGCGGGACCAAACAAGGCTTGATAGGTAGCAGAACTGGAAGGAATCGAGCGAGGGCGGCCGTGACGAGGACGGCGGTGAGAACTCCCAGAGAGAGAGGGGTTAAAAGGTGCAGTAGTTACAACCAGAGAAGGAGCCGCGCCAGGGGACGAGGTAGTCACCACTGGGGGCTTGGGGCTCGACCCAACCACAGAGGAGGGAGGGGAGCCAGAGGAAGGAGTCAGAGAGGCCAAAGGAGGAGCAAGGTCGGGGCCCAATGCAGCGGAGGCTACAGAGCCCGGTCTTCCAATACGGACCGACTCGGGGGCTTGGTCGCCCACCCCACGAGCCTGAGAAGGTAAACCAGAAGAAGCCGAAGCAGGGGTTGTCATCGTGACGAAAAGAAGAATTCACTCACGAATGTGCCCCCACACCCACCATGGAGCCACAATTAGAGGCAGGACACCCAACATGAAGCTATCGCCGATCTTGTCGGGGCCTCCTAGGGGTGCGTCGTGAGTATACGCCCCACAAACGCCACCTTAAGAAACCGACAGTCCGTCGAGATCGGGTTCAGTGACGAAGTGGGGATTGACAATAAAAGGTTCCCCTCGCTCTCGACGTCGGGTACTGCAGTTCTACGGGTGCAAGAGTATGCCTCCTCAAGCACCCGGGCGTCAAAGTAGAAGTAGTCCAAGGGAAGAACCAGAACGAGCAAAAGGT
This sequence comes from Procambarus clarkii, assembly GCF_040958095.1. Lineage (NCBI taxonomy): Eukaryota > Metazoa > Arthropoda > Malacostraca > Decapoda > Cambaridae > Procambarus > Procambarus clarkii. The sequence goes on along the minus strand of NC_091211.1, from coordinate 30,262,072 downwards.
CGGCAGGAAACGGCAAGCAGATAGGAGAAGAGGGGGGAGAAAAACGAAACAGAAGGAAAAGGAAAAGATGCCCAGCAGAATTGGAGAGGACGGCAGCAGGAGCACAAGGCTAGAAAAGGACAGAGGACTGTCCCAAGGAGCATCACACTCCGGCAGCCGCCCACTAAGCCCCCAGACGGCGACAACGAGCTGAGCGGGGAGGGGGCCAATAAGACCAAGGCGGCAATTGAACTCATAAACAACTTTGAGAAGCAATGGAAAGAAGCACAAGTGAACAGAAGTTCCAGATACAGCCCGTCCTCCAAAGATCCAAAAGTGATTCCATGCACCCGCCAAACGCCCTGTTTATGAATGAAAAGCGGTTTACACACGACTCACAACTGCTGACGTTCGAACATATCCGGAACAAGTGCTTCACTGACGAATTTTGTTCGAATCACAACGGTATAAATGCTGCACCCACGTACTACAAATACAAATAATCGCCAACAGAACCTAAACACCTAACCTATGCCTATTTATACACAATATGCTAATATATTATAATATTAATTTATACTTGAG
>NC_091211.1:30254008-30256508 GCF_040958095.1 Procambarus clarkii | reverse complement strand
ATGCCATCTGTTGGACGTAAGAGCAACACACATTGTAACCTCCAAAAGTGCTTCACCGATTGCTGTGAAATTTTAACATAACATTCCATTCGAAAATGCGCCTGCTTTTATATACCTACTGTATAGATGCCACACACCTGTGACAGGTAAAAAAAAATTAAAATAGCACCATCTGTTGCACATAATAGCAACACACGCCATACTAAATATGTTACGGTTCCATTTCAATGTTTCCGATTGCATCGATAAATGAAAATAAATCTAAATTTATAAAAATTCAATTTAAGTATTTTGTGTGATACAGCATTGGAATTGAGCTGCGTTGTTTACCATATCGTTCATTTCGCAAGTATAGGTATAGATGCCACACCTGTGACCGATAAAAACATTCTTTTTTTAAAAAACAGCGCCATCTGTTGCACGTAACAGCAACACACGCTATACTAAATATGTTATGATTCCATTTCAATGTTTCCGGTTTCATTGATAAATTGAATTTTCATAGATTTTGATTTATTTTCATTTTGATTTAATTATTTTGTGCGACATCTGTGTGTCGCACAGATTTCGGTCTCCTGTACTGGTGTACAGGAGACCTTAACCGCTCGACCATCACGACCGGACAAAAGATGATGGTAGCCGAGGCTATTTCCCCATCAACCCGCCGGCGCTCTGATAGTAATCTGATAGCCTCGGCTATCATCATCTTTTGTCTGGTCGTGATGTTCGAGTGGTTAAGATCTCCTGTACACCAATTGCATAGTGCTCCTGGTAGTATGGGTTCGAGTCACTTCTGGGGTGAGGAGTTTTCAGTTATATATATTATATATATATATATATATATATATATATATATATATATATATATATATATATATATATATATATATATATATATATATATATACACACACACACACGCACGCGCTTACAAGGATGTTGTTATTGTTGTTTTAGATTTAGTTACTCAGAACGAGATGTCCCTGTAGCACGGGCTATAGCGAGCCTGTAATTGAGTTCGGTTATTTGTGATAACCTTCTTGCTGTGATGTTTGGGTCAAAGTTGTAAATGGAGGTGGGGTGTCCTCCTTTTTCCCTGTTTCTTTTTCGCTTCTGTTTTAGCGCACTGGTTTTAATCTTATTTTAATAACATTATCTTGGTGGCGGAAATAGATGCACAGAGTTCACTAGTGTGTCCCATTCTTCAACTGCTTTTCTTATCATTGTAGTCCCGGTAGAATGTGCATGTAATGCAGCTGCTGTCGTTGGATTAATGTTGAGTTTGATGCGCAGGGCTTCAGTAGCTTCACATTCCAGTAAGTAGTGCAATAGTGGCGCCTCTGCTTCTGTTTCACAGATATGACACTTTTAAACTATTGGGTTCATTACCTCCCAGCAGCACTTGTAACCAAGTCTGAGTCTGTGTATGGCTACTGCAATGTCTCTGGATATATTTTTGTCAGGGTTGAAAATAGTAGTACCCAGTGGCTTGTTCGTACCATATCGCAGTGGATCTTCCTTCCGCTACTTTGGCTCTGTGGCGACATTTGATAGTTGGGAGCATTATTTTCTTGATTTGCTCCTTTATGTGTGAGAAACTTGGAGGTATTTGAACCTGTACAACAGGTAGAGCAGTGGCAGTATTTGCTAGTTAGTCTGCCTTTTCATTACCATCTATGCCAATGTGACTTGGTATCCAATTTAGGGTGATTGACAGCCCTAGATTGTGTACTTCTTTTCCTATAATGTAGGATTTCTGTGAGTTGTATATTATCTCTGTGTTGGCTGGATAACAATGCCTGAAGCAAAGATTTAGAATTGGTATGAATGATGACATACACACAAGAAATCACAATAACGTGATATATCAAATGAACAAATCCACAAAGGCTGTGATGAGGGTTCGAACTTACGTCCAAGATAATCCCAGACGCGCCTTAGTCGATTGTGCCACGACATAATTTATGATGACATTAATGATGACTTAATTTAAATTATTCTCAATTGCACAATTTATGGCCTCTTTCAGGGCATATAATGTTGTGTTCACTGTTTGCAATGTTGAGCACCCACTATTCATGCTCCAGTAAGCTTCATGGTTGGTAGTGTAAACTGGTTGCTAGTGTAAACTGGTTGGTAGTGTAAACTGGTTGTTAGTGTAAACTGGTTGGTAGTGTAAACTGGTTGCTAGTGTAAACTGGTTGGTAGTGTAAACTGGTTGCTAGTGTAAACTGGTTGGTAGTGTAAACTGGTTGCTAGTGTAAACTGGTTGCTAGTGTAAACTGGTTGCTAGTGTAAACTGGTTGTTAGTGTAAACTGGTTGTTAGTGTAAACTGGTTGTTAGTGTAAACTGGTTGGTAGTGTAAACTGGTTGTTAGTGTAAACTGGTTGTTAGTGTAAACTGGTTGTTAGTGTAAACTGGTTGTTAGTGTAAACAGGTTGGTAGTGTAAACTGGTTGTTAGTGTAAACTGGTTGTTAGTGTAAACTGGTTGTTAGTGT
>NC_091211.1:30226508-30249008 GCF_040958095.1 Procambarus clarkii | reverse complement strand
ATTCGCAACATAATGCCAAAATGAACAATGTATTAAAGGCTTAATACCATAATGAACTGTTCGTTATCCATAATTACCAGTCAAACAATTCCATGGTTTCTTGGTAGACTGAGAAGTAGTCATTTGGTCTACACATTAAGGAAGGTCTTCACACACACCAATGTTGACATTACTCTTGCACACTGCTTCCTATTATATTAATTATAAGGTAATATATATATATATATATATATATATATATATATATATATATATATATATATATATATATATATATATATATATGACGTGTAATGGCGCTGATATGTTTATATGAGGTGAATATAACAGCAGTATTAGGAAGGTGGTGGCCACCACCACCTTCCCTACCCTTCACCACCTTCCCTGCCCTTCACCACCTTCCCTGCCCTTCACCACCTTCCCTACCCTTCACCACCTTCCCTACCCTTCACCACCTTCCCTACCCTTCACCACCTACCCTACCCTTCAGCACCTTCCCTACCCTTCACCACCTGCCCTGCCCTTCACCACCTTCCCTACCCTTCACCACCTACCCTACCCTTCACCACCTTCCCTACCCTTCACCACCTTCCCTGCCCTTCACCACCTTCCCTGCCCTTCACCACCTTGCCTACCCTTCACCACCTTCCCTACCCTTCACCACCTACCCTACCCTTCACCACCTTCCCTACCCTTCACCACCTTCCCTACCCTTCACCACCTTGCCTACCCTTCACCACCTGCCCTACCCTTCACCACCTGCCCTGCCCTTCACCACCTTCCCTGCCCTTCACCACCTTCCCTGCCCTTCACCACCTTCCCTGCCATTCACCACCTGCCCTACCCTTCACCACCTGCCCTACCCTTCACCACCTTCCCTACCCTTCACCACCTACCCTACCCTTCACCACCTGCCCTACCCTTCACTACCTGCCCTACCCTTCACCACGTTCCCTACTCTTCACCACCTGCTTACCCTTCACCACCTTCCCTACCCTTCACCACCTGCCCTACCCTTTACCACCTGCCCTACCCTTCCCCACCTACCCTACCCTTCACCACCTTCCCTATCCTTCACCACTTACCCTACCCTTCACCACTTACCCTACCCTTCACCACCTACCCTACCCTTCACCACCTTCCCTGCCCTTCACCACCTGCCCTACCCTTCACCACCTTCCCTACCCTTCACCACTTACCCTACCCTTCACCACCTTCCCTACCCTTCACCACCTGCCCTGCCCTTCACCACCTACCCTACCCTTCACCACCTTCCCTACCCTGCATTTCGGAAGTCTTATGTAGGAAGATTGGAATCAAGTGTGACGCCATATCACACAAAAGTAACAAAGGAAGTATGAGGCGCGACCTATGACTCTCCCCAGACACAGACCAGTCACCCTGCAAAGTTTAGTGAGGTTACCCGCGAGCATCTGGCTCCGGACCTCGAACACAGACGTGTGTGTGTATTCATGGGAAAGAATTGGTTAGGTTGCATTATTTACACTCATTATACACTTTTATTGTATAATCATACTTGTATAATCATTGTATAATCATATAATCATACGCAGGTTCTCTGCAGAATGCTGTATAATAAGTATTTTAATATAACTGCTTTGGCACATTTGTTCTAAATGCTTCGTCATTAGAGCTGTTACTACGCCTCGTAATTGGTGCTCGGTAATTACTGTGATATTAATTACCGCGGTAATTAATATAATTAGTGTGTAAGTGACCTGGAGTGCCCACTGTAGTGCCAGGTGTGTGGTGCCGCCTCACCTGGCACCACCTGAAGTGCCCACTGTAGTGCCAGGTGTGTGGTGCCGCCTCACCTGGCACCACCTGGAGTGCCCGCTGTAGTGCCAGGTGTGTGGTGCCGCCACACCTGGCACCACCTGGAGTGCCCACTGTAGTGCCAGGTGTGTGGTGCCGCCTCACCTGGCGCCACCTGGAGTGCCCACTGTAGTGCCAGGTGTGTGGTGCCGCCACACCTGGCGCCACCTGGAGTGCCCACTATAGTGTCAGGTGTGTGGTGCCGCCTCACCTGGCGCCACCTGGAGTGCCCACTGTAGTGCCAGGTGTGTGGTGCCGCCACACCTGGCGCCACCTGGAGTGCCCACTGTAGTGCCAGGTGTGTGGTGCCGCCTCACCTGGCGCCACCTGGAGTGCCCACTGTAGTGCCAGGTGTGTGGTGCCGCCTCACCTGGCGCCACCTGGAGTGCCCACTGTAGTGCCAGGTGTGTGGTGCCGCCTCACCTGGCGCCACCTGGAGTGCCCACTGTAGTGCCAGGTGTGTGGTGCCGCCACACCTGGCACCACCTGGAGTGCCCACTATAGTGCCAGGTGTGTGGTGCCGCCACACCTGGCGCCACCTGGAGTGGCCACTGTAGTGCCAGGTGTGTGGTGCCGCCTCACCTGGCGCCACCTGGAGTGCCCACTGTAGTGCCAGGTGTGTGGTGCCGCCACACCTGGCGCCACCTGGAGTGCCCACTGTAGTGCCAGGTGTGTGGTGCCGCCTCACCTGGCACCACCTGGAGTGCCCACTATAGTGCCAGGTGTGTGATGCCGCCTCACCTGGCACCACCTGGAGTGCCCACTGTAGTGCCAGGTGTGTGGTGCCGCCTCACCTGGCACCACCTGGAGTGCCCACTGTAGTGCCAGGTGTGTGGTGCCGCCTCACCTGGCGCCACCTGGAGTGCCCACTGTAGTGCCAGGTGTGTGGTGCCGCCTCACCTGGCGCCACCTGGAGTGCCCACTGTAGTGCCAGGTGGTGTGTGGTGCCGCCACACCTGGCACCACCTGGAGTGCCCACTGTAGTGCCAGAGGTGAGGTGCCGCCTCACCTGGCGCCACCTGGAGTGGCCATTGGGAAACTTCTTCCTGACTGAGATCCTCACTATTCCTCACCCTCATGTGTGAGGACACATGAGGGAAAGGTTTTGGGATGGGACGGAGGGATGGAATGGTGCCCAACCACTTGGACGGTCGGCGGATTGAACGCCGACCTGCATGAAGCGAGACCGTCGCTCTACCGTCCAGCCCAAATGGTTGGACATTCTCACTCCTGAAGACGAAACATCTGGATTATGGAGTATCTTGAAGCTCTCTAAGGGACTACGGAACATCTTGAAGCTCTCTAAGGGACTATGGAACATCTTGAAGCTCTCTAAGGGACTATGGAACATCTTGAAGCTCTCTAAGGGACTATGGAACATCTTGAAGCTCTCTAAGGGACTATGGAACATCTTGAAGCTCTCTAAGGGACTATGGAACATCTTGAAGCTCTCTAAGGGACTATGGAACATCTTGAAGCAATCTAAGGGACTATGGAACATCTTGAAGCTCTCTAAGGGACTACGGAACATCTTGAAGCTCTCTAAGGGACTACGGAACATCTTGAAGCTCTCTAAGGGACTATGGAACATCTTGAAGCTCTCTAAGGGACTATGGAACATCGTGAAGCTCTCTAAGGGACTATGGAACATCTTGAAGCTCTCTAAGGGACTATGGAACATCTTGAAGCTCTCTAAGGGACTATGGAACATCTTGAAGCTCTCTAAGGGACTATGGAACATCTTGAAGCTCTCTAAGGGATTACGGAACATCTTGAAGCTCTCTAAGGGACTATGGAACATCTTGAAGCTCTCTAAGGGACTATGGAACATCTTGAAGCTCTCTAAGGGACTATGGAACATCTTGAAGCTCTCTAAGGGACTATGGAACATCTTGAAGCTCTCTAAGGGACTACGGAACATCTTGAAGCTCTCTAAATGACTATGGAACATCTTGAAGCTCTCATACACGATACAATGTTCCAGTGTTCCTGCTTCGTACACTTACACACAATCTTCACACTGTAGCTGGCTTCGTTCACAGAATGTGCCCTGTTTAGCAGTGGGTCACAGTGTACAGCAACTGTTATCTTCACTTAATATCTCTGCTCTTCACCCCATATTTAGCAGAACTAAACACATCCTCCCCCCCCAGAGCTTATGTACCCATGTACACCCTCCCCCCTCACACACGCCCATATCACCATCCTCTTCCCCCCAACACACGCACGCATGCCCATATACGCACGAACACACACACACACACACAATAGGAGATGAAGTACTTAATGAAACGGACAGAGAGAAAGATCTAGGAGTTGATATCACTCCAAAACTGTCTCCTGAAGCCCACATAAAAAGAATAACGTCTGCGGCATATGCGAGGCTGGCTAACATCAGAACTGCCTTCAGGAACCTGTGTAAGGAATTTCAGAATCTTGTATACCACATATGTAAGACCAATCCTGGAGTATGCGGCCCCAGCATGGAGCCCGCACCTTGTCAAGCACAAGACGAAGCTTGAAAAAGTCCAAAGGTATGCCACTAGACTAGTCCCAGAACTAAGAGGCATGAGTTACGAGGAAAGGCTGCGGGAAATGCACCTCACGACACTGGAAGACAGAAGAGTAAGGGGAGACATGATCACAACCTACAAAATCCTCAGGGGAATCGACCGGGTAAACAAGGATAAACTATTCAACACTGGTGGGACGCGAACAAGGGGACACAGGTGGAAACTGAGTACCCACATGAGCCACAGGGACATTAGAAGGAACTTTTTCAGTGTCAGAGTAGTTAACAGGTGGAATGCATTAGGCAGTGATGTGGTGGAGGCTGACTCCATACACAGTTTCAAGTGTAGATATGATAGAGCCCAGTAGGCTCAGGAACCTGTACACCAGTTGACTGACGGTTGAGAGGCGGGACGAAAGAGCCAGAGCTCAACCCCCGCAAGCACAAATAGGTGAGTACACACGCACGCACACATGCCCCACATTAAGGAACCGTGGCTGAATGGACAGTGCTTGGAACTCTTAATCCTAGGGTCCGGGTTCGATCCCGGCCGCCGGCGAAAACAGATGGGCAGAGTTTCTTTCACCCTGATGTTCCTGTTACCTAGCAGTAAATAAGTACCTGGGAGTGTGCTTACTGGGTGTGTACTCACCTAGTTGTTGTGCTTGCGGGGGTTGAGCTCTGCCTCTTTGTTACGGTATTGACACCATCGTCGGAGTGTAAAGTGACAATTTCAACGCCATCTATGAGTCTGCACTCAAACTCTCCTGGTATTGGATGCTATGTGGGACAACGTTGGTGGCGGCGTGGCAGCGATGATTGGCTCCAGTTTCCTGCCCTAGTTAGCGAGAGAGGTCGACGTGGATGACCTCTGGTGGGTGGCGAGTCACTATCAGCGCCATCTAGGTTGACGCTACAAAGCATAATGTCAACTCCCCGGTGAACGAGAGTTACCCCATGGTTTCCCCAGTGTCCTGTCCATCTTATTAATGACGTTTTCATGTCCACAGAAAAGACACGTGGAGGCGGGTCTACTGAGGAAGGTAGATTACCTTGGGCAGTCCACGAACCCTTAGCTTGGTCCTGCAAGACCAAGAAGCCGCCGTCGATCACAGCAGTGTGTCTTAGATGCTAGTATATGCAGTATTGTTGAGGATCGGCATGCCCATCCACTTGGGCTGGACGGTAGAGCAACGGTCTTGCTTCATGCAGATCGACGTTCAATCCCCGACCGTTCAAGTGGTTGGGCACCATTCCTTTCTCCCTCCGTCCCATCCCAAATCCTTATCTTGACCCCCTCCCAGTGCTATATAACCATAATGGCTTGGCACTTTCCCTGATAGTTTCGTTTCGTGAGGATCGGTATACCCCGGGATTGGCTAAGGTGGTCTACGGAAGACAGTGATGTGCCTACTGTGTAGCGCTGCTGGAGGCTTGTGCCAGGGTGTTCACTACCCCTGTATATGGCTGCTGGAGACCCCTGTATATGGCTGCTGGAGACCCCTGTATATGGCTGCTGGAGACCCCTGTCAGCGTGGTGTTGAAGTCCTCTGCCAGTGAGTGCCTGGAGAGGGAAGGTGGGGTGTAGGCACCTCGTGATGCTGTGTCCTGGACTGGCCCACCTGAAAGGTGAACTCGCCAGTGTTGTCCTGTACGAGTGGTTAAGGAACTGTGAGAGTGGAAATACTGGAGTTGATGAACACTGCTGAAGTATGTGTCCTGCGTGACAGAAACGCAATTGTAAATAAGTGTAAATATAGCTTAATTATATATATAAAGTGGTGAAGGGAACCGTGTATTGTTTACCCCCCCCCCCTCCTTTATTTATTCATTGCACTACTACAGTCCTTGAAAGCATACTACCGACTTGGGGTCGGATACTATAAAAGAGGTTATACCATCAAGAACCCGGTTACTGGTCCATAGTGGCCGTAACACTCTTTGGTCCCGCCTCTCAACCGTCAATCAACTGGTGTACAGGTTCCTGAGCCTACTGGGCTCTATCATATCTACACTTGAAACTGTGTATGGAGTCAGCCTCCACCACATCACTGCCTAATGCATTCCACCTGTTAACTACTCTGACACTGAAAAAGTTCTGTCTAACGTCTCTGTGGCTCATGTGGGTACTCAGTTTCCACCTGTGTCCCCTTGTTTGCGTACCTCCCGTGTTAAACAGTTTATCTTTATCTACCCCTGTCGATTCCTCTGAGAATTTTGTAGGTAGTGATCATGTCTTCCCTTTTCTGTCTTCCAGTGTCGTGAGGTGCATCTCACGCAGCCTTTCCTCGTAACTCATGCCTCTTAGTTCTGGGACTAGTCTAGTGGCATACCTCTGAACTTTTTCCAGCTTCGTCATGTGCTTGACAAGGTACGGGCTCCATGCTGGGGCCGCATACTCCAGGATTGGTCTAACATAAATGGTATACAAGATTCTGAATGATTCCTTACACAGGTTCCTGAAGGCTTTTCTGATGTTAGCCAGCCTTGCGTATGCCGCAGATGTTATTCATTTTAGGTGGGCTTCAGGAGACAGGTTTGGAGTGATATCAACTCCTAGATCTTTCTTTCTTTCTGTCCGTTTCATGAAGTGCTTCATTTCCTATTCTGTATCCTGTGTCTGGCCTCCTGTTTCCACTGCCTAGTTTTATTACCTTGCATTTACTCTGGCTGAACTTTAGTAGCCATTTGTTGGACCATTCAATCAGTCTGTCTAGGTCATCTTGTAGCCTCCTATCTTCCTCCGTCTTAATCCTCCTCATAAGTTTTGCATCAGCAAACAATGAGAGAAACGATGCTATACCCTCTGGGAGATCATTTACATATATATCAGAAACAGTATAGGTCCAAGGACTGACCCCTGCGGGACTCCACTGGTGACTCCTCGCCAATCTGAGACCTCACCCCTCACACTGACTCGCTGTCTTCTGTTACTTAGGCTTTTTCACTAGCCTCTTGTGTGGTACCGTGTCAAAGGCTTTCTGGCAATTCAATAATATTCAGTCTGCCCACCCCTCTCTTGCCTGATTTTAGTTACCTAAATTCGACATTTTTTTTTATTTGTTATTTTTGGTATGTGTGTGTGAAAAAAGTAGTTAGTAACAGTTGATTGATTGGCAGTTGAGAGGCGAGCCGAAAGAGCTCAACCCCCGCAAGCACAACTTGGTGAATACACCCACACATGCCCAAATACGCACGCAGGAACACACACACACACACACACACACACACACACACACACACACACACACACACATCCACACATTGTAGGATCCTCCAAGAGGACTTAAACAGGCTGCAGAGATGGTCAGGGAAATGGCTACTGGAGTTTAACACCAGTAAATGTAAAGTTATGGAAATGGGATCAGGTGACAGGAGACCAAAGGGACAGTACACAATGAAGGGGAACAGCCTACCTGTAACGATTCGAGAAAGAGACCTGGGAGTGGATGTGACACCTAATCTAACTCCTGAGGCACATATAAATAGGATAACGACAGCAGCGTACTCTACACTGGCGAAAATTAGAACTTCATTCAGAAACCTAAATGAGGAGGCTTTTAGGGCGCTTTACACTGCCTACGTGAGACCCGTCTTAGAGTATGCCGCGCCATCATGGAGCCCCCACCTGAAGAAACACAAAGAAACTGGAGAAGGTTCAGAGGTTTGCGACGAGGCTTGTCCCAGAGTTACGAGGGATGGGATATGAAGAGCGGCTGAAGGAACTGAACCTTACGACACTAGAGAAAAGAAGGGAGAGAGGAGATATGATAGGGAGATATAAAATACTCAGGGGAATTGACAAAGTGGAAATAGATGAAATGTTCACACGTAATAATAACAGAACGAGGGGACATGGGTGGAAACTGGAAACTCAGACGAGTCACAGAGATGTTAGGAAGTTTTCTTTTAGCGTGAGAGTAGTGGAAAAATGGAATGCACTTGGGGAACAGGTTGTGGAAGCAAATACTATTCATACTTTTAAAACCAGGTATGATAGGGAAATGGGACAGGAGTCATTGCTGTAAACAACCGATAGCTGGAAAGGCGGGATCCAAGAGTCAATACTCGATCCTGCAAGCACAAATAGGTGAGTACAAATAGGTGAGTACACACACACACGCCCATACACGCCCGCAGCAACACACACACACACGCCCATACACGCCCGCAGCAACACACAGGGAGAAGGAAGCTCCAAGCAGGCCTGAGCAAGACCAAAGCCCTCTATCCCCCACTCCACCTCCCTCCAAACCCCTGTCAACTACACCGCAGGAGGGCGTGCCCTCTCCCCAAGCAATCCCTGCTCCCTCACCCCCAGGACTTCTTCCTGACCCAAGCAGGCCTGAGGAAGACCTAAGCCCTCCACCCCCCACCCCACCTCCCCCTGAACCCCTGGCAACTACCTCACAGGAGGCGGAGCCTACCCAAGTAGCAAGGACCATAGAACAACCTCCTACACTTGTAGGGAGTGTGGGTGAAATTGGATATAAGAAAGTGAGCTTCAAGGTAATGTACTCAAACATTGATGGGATTACCAATAAAGCAAGTGAACTGGCAGAAAGGGTGCAAGAAGAAAACCCTGATGTAATAGGACTAACGGAAACAAAATTGTCAGGAGTCATAACAGATGCTGTGTTTCCAAAGGACTACTATATAGTAAGGAAAGAGAGGGAAGGGAGAGGAGGTGGAGGAGTGGCCCTGCTGATAAGGAAGGACTGGAGTTTTGATGAGATGGAAATTCCGGGCTGTGACGGATTCAGAGATTACATAACAGGAACTATAACAATGGGTGGACCTAAGATAATAGTGACAGTCATTTACAACCCTCCCCTAAATGACAGAAGACCTAGACAGGAGTTTGATAGGAACAACATGGCAACTATTAATATAATAGAGAGAGCAGCTTCAGTTGCCTGCAGGAATGGCTCAAGACTCTTAATCATGGGTGATTTCAACCATGGAAAGATAGACTGGGAGAATGGGGACCCACATGGTGGTGCAGATACGTGGCGAGCTAAACTCTTGGAAGTGGCAACAAGGAATTTTCTGAGCCAGCATGTCAAGGAACCCACAAGAATGAGAGGCAATGATGAACCAGCTAGACTCGACTTAATATTCACCCTAAATGAGTCAGAAATAAGGGAAGTCAAAGTTGAAGCCCCCATAGGAATGAGTGACCACAGTGTACTGACCTTTGAGTACTTGGTGGAGGTAGGGATAACCTATCCAAGGATGGGAGTGGAGGGGAAAAGACTGAATTACCGAAGAGGAAAATATGACGAGATGAGGAACTTCCTAATGGGAATACCATGGGAAACAGAACTTAGAGACAAGAATGTGCAGGTCATGATGGATACTGTCACCCAAAAGTGCCAGGAAGCTGCAGACAGGTTTATCCCCGTCCAAAAGGAGAAAAACGAAAAACAACAGAAAAACCCATGGTTCAACCAGGAATGTAAGGTAGCGAAACAACTGAGTAAAAGAACATGGAGAAACTACAGAAATAACAGAACACCAGAGAGCAGGGAGAGATACCAGAGGGCCAGAAATGAGTACATCAGAGTGAGGAGGGAAGCAGAGAGACAGTTTGAAAATGACATCGCGAGTAAAGCCAAGACCCAACCAAAGCTGCTCCACAGTCACATCAGGAGGAAAACAGCAGTGAAGGAACAAGTGATGAAACTGCGGAAAGGGGAGAACAGATACACAGAGAATGACAAGGAGGTGTGTGAAGAACTCAACAAGAGATTCCAGGAGGTCTTCACAATAGAACAAGGAGAAGCCCCTGCACTAAATGAGGAGGCGGCAACCTTGGAAACCTTGGAGGAATTTGACCTCACCAGTGATGAGGTCAAAAGGTGTCTGCTGGAGCTAGATGTGACAAAGGCTGTTGGGCCTGATAGAATCTCACCATGGATACTAAAGGAAGGTGCAGAAGCACTAAGTGTGCCACTCTCTATGGTGTATAACAGGTCACTGGAAACAGGAGACTTACCAGAAAGTTGGAAGACAGCTAACGTGGTCCCAATATACAAAAAGGGTGACAGGCAAGAGGCACTGAATTACAGGCCAGTTTCCTTAACTTGTATACCATGCAAGGTGCTGGAGAAGATCGTGAGGAAAAGGCTCGTAGAGCATCTGGAGGGAAATAACTTTGTAACGCACCACCAACATGGGTTCAGAGATGGTAAATCGTGCCTCACAGGGTTAATAGAATTTTATGACCAGGCAACGAAAATTAGGCAGGAAAGAGAAGGGTGGGCCGACTGCATTTTCCTGGATTGCCAAAAAGCCTTCGACACAGTACCCCATAAAAGGCTGTTAAAAAAGTTGGAGCAACAGGCAGGAGTAAAAGGGAAGGTGCTCCAGTGGATAAGGGAGTACTTAAGCAACAGGAAACAGCGAGTAACGGTGAGGGGGAAGACATCAGAGTGGCGAGATGTCACCAGCGGAGTCCCACAGGGCTCAGTACTTGGACCCATCCTGTTTCTAATATATGTGAACGATCTTCCAGAGGGTATAGACTCATTCCTCTCGATGTTTGCTGATGATGCAAAAATTATGAGAAGAATCAAGACGGATGAAGATAGACAGAGACTACAGGATGACCTGGATAAACTGGAGGAATGGTCTAGAAAATGGCTGCTGAAGTTCAACTCTGGAAAGTGTAAGGTGATGAAATTAGGCGAAGGGAGCAGGAGGCTGAACACAAGGTATCATCTGGGAGGGGAAATCCTGCAAGAATCAAATAGAGAGAAGGATCTGGGGGTTGATATCACACCGAACCTGTCCCCAGAGGCCCACATCAAAAGAATATCATCAGCGGCATATGCTAGACTGGCCAACATAAGAACTGCCTTCAGAAACTTGTGTAAGGAATCTTTCAGAACCCTGTATACCACTTATGTAAGACCAATCCTGGAGTATGCAGCTCCAGCCTGGAGTCCATACCTAGTTAAACACAAGACAAAGTTAGAGAAGATTCAGCGGTATGCCACCAGGCTCGTCCCGGAACTGAGAGGATTGAGCTACGAGGAAAGGCTAAAGGAGCTGAACCTCACATCCCTGGAAAACAGAAGAGTAAGGGGAGACATGATAACCACCTACAAAATTCTCAGGGGAATTGACAGGGTGGACAAAGACAAACTCTTCAGCACGGGTGGGACACGAACAAGGGGACACAGGTGGAAACTTAGTACCCAGATGAGCCACAGAGACGTTAGAAAGAATTTTTTCAGTGTCAGAGTAGTTAATAAATGGAATGCACTAGGAAGTGATGTGGTGAAGGCTGACTCCATACACAGTTTCAAATGTAGGTATGATAGAGCCCAGTAGGCTCAGGAATCTGTACACCAGTTGATTGACAGTTGAGAGGCGGGACCAAAGAGCCAAAGCTCAACCCCCGCAAGCACAATTAGGTGAGTACAATTAGGTGAGTACACACACACACGCCCATACACGCCCGCAGCAACACACACGCACACGCCCGCAGCAACACACACACACACACGCCCGCAGCAACACACACACACACGCCCATACACGCCCGCAGCAACACACACACACACACGCCCATACACGCCCGCAGCAACACACACACACACACGCCCATACACGCCCGCAGCAACACACACACACACACGCCCATACACGCCCGCAGCAACACACACACACACGCCCATACACGCCCGCAGCAACACACACACACGCCCATACACGCCCGCAGCAACACACACACACACACGCCCATACACGCCCGCAGCAACACACACACACACGCCCATACACGCCCGCAGCAACACACACACACACGCAGCAACACACACACACACGCCCACACACGCCCGCAGCAACACACACACACACGCAGCAACACACACACACACGCCCATACACGCCCGCAGCAACTCACACACACACACGCCCATACACGCCCGCAGCAACACACACAAACTCAATCTTCCTCCCCTGGTCATATTAAGCTCTAATTACAAATCAAGTATGTATGCACCACGAGGCTCATTAACCAAGCTGGGAATATGCATCTCCAGAGTGAGGGAGAAAATGAGCCGTGATTATCATAGGCGCTGACTATAGTCTCCTGTAATTATACACCAACATTATTGGCCTCATGTGTAGTGTGGCGGCACCAATGTTTTCCTTACTACACCCCGTGGTGGCTCCCCCAGGGTGTGAGGGTGGTGGCTCCCCCCCCGGGGGTGTGAGGGGTGGTGGCTCCCCCCCCCCGGGGGTGTGAGTGTGGTGGCTCCCCCCCGGGGTGTGAGGGTGGTGTCTCCCCCCCCGGGGTGTGAGGGTGGTGTCTCCCCCCCCCCCGGGGTGTGAGGGTGGTGTCTCCCCCCCGGGGTGTGAGGGTGGTGTCTCCGCCCCCCGGGGTGTGAGGGTGGTGTCTCCGCCCCCCGGGGTGTGAGGGTGGTGTCTCCCCCCCGGGGTGTGAGGGTGGTGTCTCCCCCCCCCGGGGTGTGAGGGTGGTGTCTCCCCCCGGGGTGTGAGGGTGGTGTCTCCCCAGGGTGTGAGGGTGGTGTCTCCCCAGGGTGTGAGGGTGGTGTCTCCCCAGGGTGTGAGGGTGGTGTCTCCCCAGGGTGTGAGGGTGGTGTCTCCCCAGGGTGTGAGGGTGGTCTCCCCCCAGGGTGTGAGGCAGGACGCCCTTTAATGTGGTGGGGGATGAGTCTACCCTCTGAGGGAAGGGTGACTGCATATGAAGCCATTAAGGCTGGGTGCCGAGTGCTGGGTGCCGAGTGCTGGGTGCTAGGTGCTAGGTGCCGAGTGCTGGGTGCCGAGTGCAGAGTGCTGGGTGCTAGGTGCCGAGTGCTGGGTGCCGAGTGCAGAGTGCTGGGTGCTGGGTGCAGAGTGCTAGGTGCCGAGTGCTGGGTGCAGAGTGCTGGGTGCTAGGTGCCGAGTGCTGGGTGCCGAGTGCAGAGTGCTGGGTGCTAGGTGCTGGGTGCCGAGTGCTGGGTGCCGAGTGCTGGGTGCCGAGTGCTGGGTACCGAGTGCTGGGTACCGAGTGCTGGGTACCGAGTGCTGGGTGCCGAGTGCTGGGTGCTAGGTGCAGAGTGCTGGGTGCCGAGTGCTGGGTACCGAGTGTTGGGTGCCGAGTGCTGGGTACCGAGTGCTGGGTACCGAGTGCTGGGTACCGAGTGCCGAGTGCCGTGTACCGAGTGCTGGGTACCGAGTGCTGGGTGCCGAGTGTTGCATATGGGTGCTGGGTGCCCGGACTCGTTATCGGAGTTCTCAGCAGTGCTGAGGAAGCCTGAGTCACGTTTTTAACAAGTGCGCATTACATCATTTAGAATTAAACAGCAAACAAACGCAGGTGATAAAATGTGTGTGTTTTATCTTGGTGTCTGGGTATATACGCAAAAATAATAGTGCTGTATAATATATATAATAGTGGTGTATAATTGTATAAGCGCTTAGTCCAGGCTCCAGCCACACCCAGCCACATACAGCCACACCCAGCCACATACACAGCCACACCCAGCCACATACACAGCCACACCCGACAAACACAGCCACATTAACACACAACCTCTCTCGGAGGTTGAGAGGCGGGACCAAAGAGCCAGAGCTCCACCCCCGCAAACACAAGTAGGTGAGTACACACCCGCCCGCGCGCGCGCACACACACAACACACACACACACACACACAGAATTTGACACCTAGGTAAGGGGTGACCATATTACCGTCGGTCACTCTCCCCCTCTCTCCCATCTGACTCTTCTCTCTCTCTCTCTCTCTCTCTCTCTCTCTGCCCCCCCCCCTCCTGGCAAACCCTATCATGACACAGTAGGAACAGGGACAAACATGGCCGCGAGAAGTAACAAGGAAACGGAAAAGTCAATGTGAACAAATGAAGGAAATGTTCGCCCAAGTTTTGGAGGAAATCGGGTGGGAAATGCAGGAAATTAATAATAAAATAAGCAGCCTGCAAAGCGAGCTGACAGCAGCAAAAGAGTAGATTAAAACCCTCAAAGAGTATACAGAGACTGAGATCAGATAATCATCCAAAGAGTATGAAAATGGTACATTGGAAGTGCCATAAAAGCAGCCACCTCACAGGAAGCAGCAAGATCCACTAGTCAACTGCTGGAGAGAAAAAGATCAGTGGTAGCTGTGGGTATTAAAGAACAGGAAGGATCCAATAGGACAGAATGGAATGATAAGGACAGAGCGGCAGTAAATGAAATACTAAGGAGGTTACAGATGGAAGAGGCAGAACATAGCATTGAGAAGGTTTTCAGGTTGGGCTGGTACAACATGGACAGAGACCGCATGTTAAAGATAGTGTTTGCAAACGAGACCACAAAGAAGAAGAGTCTAACAAGGAAGAGCCACCTGCAATATGTGGGAGAATTAAAAAAAGTATTCCTCCAGAGGGACATGACGAGGGAAGAGAGGGCCATGACGGCAGAAGCAAGAAGGAAGCGCAGGGCGAGAGGAGAAAACCAGGAAATCACTGCTCCCAACACAACATCCCCAGATCAAGTGGGGAACCCACAACCAGCAACCCAGTAACAACAGAGGGGAGGGCAACTCCATCACCCTCCTTTGCATAGAAACCACCCATACCCAGAACCCTCCGTGCCCCCTGCCCTCCTGTACTCCCATGTCCCCCCTGCCCCCTTTTCCTCTCTGTCCTCCCTCCCCTTTATTACCATACCCTCCCTGACCCCCCTTCACTTGACGCCCCACCCCCTCACTCCATTATCCTCTGAGACCCTGTTATTCACCTCACAGGTCCTCACACCCATGGAACAGCTTTCCTCATAAGCAGAACGCTCACCAAGAAGGGAACATGAGAAGGGACAAAAGAAAGTGAGTCTCAAGGCTATGTACACTAATACAGACGAGATTACAAATAAAACAAATGAACTTAGAGAATGGGTACTAGAAGAAAACCCAGACATGATAGTACTCACGGAAACGAAGCTGACGAAAACCGTAACAAATGCAGTGTATTCCACAGGAATACTATGTTGTGAGGAAAGAGATAAGGAAGAGGTGGTGTTGGTGTAGCCCTGCAGGTAAGAAAACGCTGGGATTTTGAAGAAATGGTTATTCAGGGCTGTGAAGGTTTCAGTGACTACATAACAGGTACCATAGCAACTGGAGGACAAAAAATTATAGTAGTAGTCATATATAAGCCACCCCCCAAATGACAGAAGACCCAGACAGGAATATGATAGAAACAACATGGCCACCATTAACCTAATAGAGAGAGAGAAGCTTCTGTTGCTAGCAGGAATGGATCTGGACTACTAATCATGGGAGACTCAACCACGGGAAGATATATTGGAAGAACAGAGACCCACATGGAGGACCAGACACATGGAGGGCTAAGCTGCTGGACGTGGCAACAAGAAACTTTCTAAGCCAGCACATCAAGGAACCAACAAGAATGAGAGGGGGAAGATGAATCAACCATGCTTCATCTGATAACTTCCCTTATATCCCACTCATTTAGGGTAAATAAGTTGGAAGCCCCCTTGGGAATGAGTGATCACAGTGTATTGATCTTTGAGTTCCTGGTAGAGCTAGGATTTATCTTAAAAAAAAAAAAAAAAAAAAAAATAGGAAACAAAAGGCTACCATACCGAGAGGGGAATTAGGAGACGAGAAGTTTCATAGGGGATATACCATGGGAGACACAGACCTCAGAGACAAGTCTGTACAAGATATGATGGACTATGTTACCCAAAAGTGTCAGGAGGCAGTAAACAGGTTCATCCCGGCCCAAAAGAAAAAACCGAGAAGCAAAAGAAGAATCCATGGTATAATAGGGCATGTATGGATGCAAAGGTACTGAACAAATGGGCGTGGAGGAACTTGCAAAATAACAGAACACCAGAAAGCAGAGAGAGATACCAGAGAACCAGGAATGAGTACGTCAGGGTGAGAAGAGAAGCAGAGAAAAATTATGAAAATGATATATCAAACAAAGCCAAGGCCGAACCAAAGCTACTCCACAGTCACATCAGGAGGAAAATCAAAGTGAAAGAACAGGTAATGAAACTTAGAACAGGCGAGGACAGGAATACAGAGAATGACAAAGAGGTGTGTGAAGAACTCAACAAGAGGTTCCAGGAGGTCTTCACAATAGAACAAGGTGAGGTCACTGTGCTAGGAGAGGGGGCAGTAAACCAGGCGGCCTTGGAAGAGTTCGAAATTACGCGAGATGAGGTCAAGAGACACCTGTTGGATTTGGATGTTAGAAAGGCTGTTGGTCCAGATGGAATCTCACCATGGGTACTGAATGAGTGTACAGAGGCACTTTGCTTGCCACTCTTCATAGTTTATAGTAAGTCACTGGAGACGGGAGACCTACCAGAAATATGGAAGACGGCGAATGTGGTCCCAATATACATAAAAGGGAGACAGACAAGAGGCACTGAACTACAGGCCAGTGTCAACCCCACAGACGCATTCATCAATTTCTACATGCCGTTCTTCAAAACGGGAATTTTCTCATATATGAATTAATATTATAATAGCATATTGTGCATATATAGGCATAGGATAGATTAGGTGTTTAGGTTCTGTTGTCGATTATTTGTATTTGTAGTACGTGGGTGAAGCATTTACAGCGTTGTGGTTCGAACAAAAGTCGTCAGTGAAGCACTTGTTCCGGAAGTGTTCGGACGTCATCAGTTGGTAGTCGTGTGTAAACCGTTTTTCATTCATAAACAGCTGGGGTTTGGCGGGTGGATGGAATGGTCTTCGGGTCTTTGTTTGGAGAACGGGCTGATGACTTATAGCTCATTATGATCAAAACATGTATCGAAAAGCAGCGATTCATTGTCTTCTTGTGTTCGAAGTGCACCTCTCAGTGGTTCACACACCTGCCTGCACCTCTCAGTGGTTCACACACCTGACTGCACCTCTCAGTGGTTCACACACCTGCCTGCACCTCTCAGTGGTTCACACACCTGCCTGCACCTCTCAGTGGTTCACACACCTGCCTGCACCTCTTAGTGGTTCACACACCTGCCTGCACCTCTCAGTGGTTCACACACCTGCCTGCACCTCTCAGTGGTTCACACACCTGCCTGCACCTCTCAGTGGTTCACACACCTGCCTGCACCTCTCAGTGGTTCACACACCTGCCTGCACCTCTCAGTGGTTCACACACCTGCCTGCACCTCTTAGTGGTTCACACACCTGCCTGCACCTCTCAGTGGTTCACACACCTGCCTGCACCTCTCAGTGGTTCACACACCTGCCTGCACCTCTCAGTGGTTCACACACCTGCCTGCACCTCTCAGTGGTTCACACACCTGACTGCACCTCTCAGTGGTTCACACACCTGACTGCACCTCTCAGGAGCTGATGTGCGCCTGTTAATCGTACAATTGCCAGCAATATTCTGCAGCAGCAATGTTCTGGAGTAATGGCATCTTGATCATTGTCTTAACTCAGTCTTGTAACTGTGAGGACCGCCACGCCCCAGGTCCCAGCCCCGCTCTCCACAACCACTACTTGTAACAACCTACAACTTTGTCGTAACACAAATATCATATATATATATATATATATATATATATATATATATATATATATATATATATATATATATATTGAGAGAGCTCAATCTTTACAACCCTTCGAGAGAGAGAGAGAGAGAGAGAGCACATGGCCTGAGACCTGTATGCTACAGGACTTGTACACTGGATGGCAAGCGGCTGTTACAAGTAGATTACAGGAGGTCAAGGGCGAGGTCACACCTCCATGCCAGGATACAGAGTGACCAGTATTGTGTCAGGTGATGAGGTGACAGTGACATGTGTGTCATACAGTGTGTGTGTCACAGGCATATGTCAGTTGACGAGCCATGAGTCAATGGCTTGACCGACCGACCACAGACTTGGAAATCCGGTTGCAGACACACGGGCCAATGAATGGCCTGTTCAGACAACAGCTTGAGGAGACGAGGACCAGTAAACTCTTGGGTTGGAGGACCAGAGACTCGTGGGAATGGTCAGCTCCAGGTACCGCGGGGAGTCGAACTTGGTGTACGAGTAGAGGAGAAGAAGGACTTGCCCAGGGCCTCGTAGCCTGGTGGATAGCGCGCAGGACTCGTAATTCTGTGGCACGGGTTCGATTCCCGCACGAGGCAGAAACAAATGGGCAAAGTTTCTTTCACCCTGAATGCCCCTGTTACCTAGCAGTAAATAGGTACCTGGGTGTTAAGTCAGCTGTCACGGGCTGCTTCCTAGGGGTGGAGGCCTGGTCGAGGACCGGGCCGCGGGGACACTAAAGCCCCGAAATCATCTTAAGATAACCAAGATAAGGGCGTGGAAAAGGGTTCCTTGTTAACGGTTAGGAAGCTGAAGCCCATCCTCCTGTCCCCCCCCCCCCCCGTGCCATCCCAAATCCTTATCCTGACCCCTTCCCCGTGTCATACAGGTTTAATGGCTTGGCGCTTTCTCCTGATAATTCCCTCCCTCTTGTCATGGTAGTACTCCCCGTAACGAGGAGCACCATAGTACATATACCGACATACAACGCAATTATAAAGTAGAATTCCGCACTATTGTGTTGGACAAACCGGAAAACTTATTTTCTACTTATGTAGCAAAGACAAACTAAACCTAACCTTCTTAGGCCTAATACACGTTACCTGAGGCCTAATATAGTACACGTGTGTGCTCTACTAGGCCTGGGAATATTTATGTTTGTTTAGCTTCATTCCTTTCCGATTCTATACGGTGAATAGTGCAAAGTTTCTATTAATTGCTTAGAACGTCAACCTTTGTACTATGCACAGTTTAAGCCCACTGTTGGAGGATAGGGAGCCCAGTGGGCCAGCCAGAGGCTTAGGGTCCGCGCAGTGGGCCAGCCAGAGGCTTAGGGCCCGCGCAGTGGGCCAACCAGAGGCTTAGGGCCCGCGCAGTGAGCCAACCAGAGGCTTAGGGCCCGCACACCATTACCCCTTTGCAAAAAAAAGATAGTGAACAAGTGCTTCTCGGTTCCCTAAGACACTTTCTAAGAAAAAGAAGAGGGAGTTTTAAAGACTAGAGTTTCACTAAAGAAGAGCGAACATTAGAAACAAAGAGCAGGGCAGAGTGAGGAGAAGTGAAGATAAACTTTTGAGCCGAAAACGCGTTTAGCATTCTTTATTTTCCCACATGTGACTCTTCCGCAACCTTGGAGTAGTGTTCTTGTGGTCACTGTTGTACATCTGGACACCACATGACTATACCACATGGCTATACCACACGGCTATACCTCACGGCTATACCTCACGGCTGTACCACACGGCTATACCACACGGCTATACCACACGGCTATACCACACGGCTATACCACACGGCTGTACCACACGGCTATACCACACTATATAACACTATACCACACGGCTATACCACACGGCTATACCACACGGCTATACCACACGGCTGTACCACACGGCTATACCACACGGCTATACCACACGGCTATACCTCACGGCTGTACCACACGGCTATACCACACGGCTGTACCTCACGGCTGTACCACACGGCTATACCTCACGGCTACACCTCACGGCTACACCACACGGCTATACCACACGGCTATACCACACGGCTATACCACACGGCTATACCACACGGCTATACCACACAGCTATATCTCACGGCTGTACCACACGGCTACACCACACGGCTACACCACACGGCTATACCTCACGGCTATACCACACGGCTATACCACACGGCTATACCACACGGCTATACCACACAGCTATATCTCACGGCTGTACCACACGGCTACACCACACGGCTACACCACACGGCTATACCACACAGCTATATCTCACGGCTATACCACACGGCTGTACCACACGGCTATACCTCACGGCTACACCTCACGGCTATACCACACAGCTATACCACACGGCTATACCACACGGCTATACCACACGGCTATACCACACGGCTATACCACACGGCTATACCTCACGGCTATACCACACGGCTATACCACACGGCTATACCACACGGCTATACCACACGGCTATACCAAACGGCTGTACCACACGGCTATACCACACGGCTATACCACACGGCTATACCACACGGCTATACCACACGGCTATACCACACTATACCACACGGCTATACCACACGGCTATACCACACGGCTATACCCACACGGCTATACCCACACGGCTATACCTCACGGCTATACCTCACGGCTATACCTCACGGCTATACCACACGGCTATACCACACGGCTATACCCACACGGCTATACCTCACGGCTATACCTCACGGCTATACCACACGGCTATACCTCACGGCTATACCACACGGCTATACCACACGGCTATACCACACGGCTATACCACACAGCTATATCTCACGGCTGTACCACACGGCTACACCACACGGCTACACCACACGGCTATACCACACAGCTATATGTCACGGCTATACCACACGGCTACACCACACGGCTATACCACACGGCTATACCACATGGCTATACCTCACGGCTATACCACATGGCTATACCTCACGGCTATATCACATAGCTATACCTCACGGCTATACCACACGGCTATACCACATGGCTATACCTCACGGCTGTACCACACGGCTATACCACACGGCTATACCACATGGCTATACCACACTATACCACACGGCCATACCACACTATACCACACGGCTATACCCACACGGCTATACCCACACGGCTATACCCACACGGCTATACCACATGGCTATACCACACTATACCACACGGCCATACCACACTATACCACACGGGTATACCCACACGGCTATACCCACACGGCTATACCCACACGGCTATACCCACACGGCTGTACCACACGGCTGTACCACACGGCTATACCACACGGCTATACCACACTGCTATACCACACGGCTGTACCACATTGCTATACCACACGGCTATACCACATGGCTATACCACACGGCTATACCCACATGGCTATACCACACGGCTATACCCATATGGCTATAACACACGGCTATACCACACGGCTATACCACACGGCTGTACCACACGGCTATACCACACTATATAACACTATACCACACGGCTATACCACACGGCTATACCACACGGCTGTACCACACGGCTATACCACACGGCTATACCACACGGCTATACCACACGGCTGTACCACACGGCTATACCACACGGCTGTACCTCACGGCTGTACCACACGGCTATACCTCACGGCTACACCTCACGGCTATACCACACGGCTATACCACACGGCTATACCACACGGCTATACCACACGGCTATACCACACGGCTATACCACACGGCTATACCACACGGCTATACCACACGGCTATACCTCACGGCTATACCACACAGCTATATCTCACGGCTGTACCACACGGCTACACCACACGGCTACACCACACGGCTATACCTCACGGCTATACCACACAGCTATATCTCACGGCTGTACCACACGGCTACACCACACGGCTACACCACACGGCTATACCACACAGCTATATCTCACGGCTATACCACACGGCTATACCTCACGGCTACACCTCACGGCTATACCACACGGCTATACCACACGGCTATACCACACGGCTATACCACACGGCTATACCACACGGCTATACCACACGGCTATACCACACGGCTATACCACACGGCTATACCACACGGCTGTACCACACGGCTGTACCACACGGCTATACCACACGGCTATACCACACGGCTATACCACACTATACCACACGGCTATACCACACGGCTATACCCACACGGCTATACCCACACGGCTATACCTCACGGCTATACCTCACGGCTATACCTCACGGCTATACCACACGGCTATACCACACGGCTATACCTCACGGCTATACCACACGGCTATACCACACGGCTATACCACACAGCTATATCTCACAGCTGTACCACACGGCTACACCACACGGCTACACCACACGGCTATACCACACAGCTATATCTCACGGCTATACCACACGGCTACACCACACGGCTATACCACACGGCTATACCACATGGCTATACCTCACGGCTATACCACATGGCTATACCTCACGGCTATATCACATAGCTATACCTCACGGCTATACCACACGGCTATACCACATGGCTATACCTCACGGCTGTACCACACGGC